>NC_080847.1:10315180-10509723 GCF_030435755.1 Ochotona princeps
TTCTTGGTTTTTCATTCCGCACACATTGAAACCCTCTATACTTCAAATGACTGGCACCATGGAATTCAACATCAGAGACAAACATTATGTTTTTGAATCAAAGCAGATGGATGTTTGTTGGCTTTTTTCATTATTATTTCAAAAAGCATCTGATTCTGAAGAGCAAACCTACAATTCTGCTTTTGAATGCTCTGCAAAGATTCTTTACGTCTCTTTCCCAGGATGACAGCCCAATTCTTTAACAAGCTTACACTAATTACCCACTCTAATCCCCAAATTCTGAGATACCAACAAAAGATGCCATTCCCCCCCCCGCCCGTGGAATTTGAAAATTTAAAAGAAATGTTTTTCAAATGCAAAGCTCCTAATGTTTTAATGAGGATGGGAAGCCTCAATTAATAAACAATACAGGAATTCATGTTAATTATTACTGTCTCACAATAACTAACAGAACTGCCTTAACTAAAATCCCCAGGTCATTTTTAACTATAGCCCTAAGTGACAGAACTGGGAGTGACTCTTACTAACCTATTCCTTTGCTTAGACCTTCACACCTCACTCCCTTTCTCTGCAAGTTCTTTGGCAAAACAATACCTTTCCATGATGCCTACTATGGTCATCACACTTTCATTACTTACTTTTTATTCACTTAGTTTGAAGGCAGAGAAACAGAGAGGGACAGAGAAAAAGAGAGAAACAGAGTTTCCACCTAGTGGTTTATTCCCCAAATGCACTCAATGCCCTCAATCTGGGGCTGAGGCAAGAGGCCTGGACCCAATTCAGGTCTCCCACAGGCAGGAAACCAATTACTGGAGTAATCACCACTGTCCCCCAGGGTCTGCATTAGCAGAAAACTTGGATCAGGAGCTGAAGACAGGCATTAAATGCATGTACTCCAATAAGGAATGAGTGCCTCCTAACCACTACATCAAATGCCACTCCAAGCTGCCATGTTTTAAATTGCAACCACTCCCCCCACCTAGCACTCCTCGTCACCTTTACTTTACTCCCATGTCCTCACCGACCCAAGTATTTATCATTTTTCAGCATCATTTGCTTGTTGATGAAGCTTGTCTACTTGCACTGGGCTATCAGCTCTGTGACTTTTATCCTGTGTGATTATTCACATATCCCCAACATTTATAACCAGGCCTGTTATATAGTAGCTGTTTGATACATATTTGATGAATGAATAAATGCCTCTTAATCAAAACCCTTGATGGCAGTGACAACTCACTTCTTACATACGGCAAAATGTCTCAGGTTTTAACTATTCAAATTACTAAAAAAGAAAAAAAAATCCACCTCCTTATACCAAGTAGTGGTGAGCCTTTTTGAAGTGTCTACACACGGGTATTTGGGCCACACCCTGGGAGCAGTGTAGGATTAACTGAATGTATGCTTTATGCTTAGCAACCCTTGAAATTCTGCTTCCCTGATTCAGAAGAAAACCTAGACGGCACAGTGAGTGGCAAATCACAGAAAAGCACTCATGCTGTAGGCATTCTATTTAAGCATAATTTTCAGTTCTTAGTAGGGTAATCTTTCATATTTTTCTAGGCTGCTTTTAAGATTTTTCTGTCTTGGGATGTTTCTAGTGCAGGTCTACCTTAAGGCCATCTATGTGCACAGAATTAGTTTTGCATCCTGAATGGGATTTGATATCCTTGAATCTGTAGTTTTGACATTTTTCATTTCTAAAGAGGTACCAGCCATTGTATGCTTCAACACTGCATTCTCCTTCTCCTGTTTTTTTTAGGACTCCAATTAAATTGTGCATGACGTCCTATTGTACCTGCCCTACCTCTTAGCTGATTTTTCTTTTGCTTCATTACAAATGGTTTCTTCTGATTTATTTTTCAGCTCACTAATTCATCCTTCACCTGGGTGCTAAGCACATCTATACTGTTCTTTGTTTTTTTTATTTCCGATTCGGTTCTTGGTATTTTATATCCTTTTCATAAGGCTTTCAGTCTTTTGAGAGGTCTTCCAATTCTGATTATGGCATTCAATTTATTAGCTGTTCCCCCAAGGCCCCTCTTATTATCTGCAAATTTGAAAATTGTTTTGAGGATTTTTCAAGTATGGTAAATACAGCAGATGTTTAATGAGTGACTCCAAGGGCCAGCCATTGTGGAAAATACTAGCATGTACTCAACATACTTGCTTCCCCTAACCATTTGATAATAACGGCATTCATGGAGATCCATGGGTAAACAAGAAATCTGAGTCAGAAGGATGCCTCGGGAGAAGGCACCTGGGGTGAAGCAGAGGCTGTTGCAGCCATTGTGAAACACACAGATGGACCACACACCTTTCCTTTTGCCTTCAAATGTGAAATCTGGCTTAAATGTCAGGGGATGTAATTCTTAGTTGTGTTATGCTATTAATCAATAAAAAAAATCACAATTTACTCTAATCACATATATAGGTATCCCCAAATGAATAAGGCACATCCTTTCCCTATTCTGATTGCTGCTCAATCACTTAAAATCAATTGTGACAGTTCCATTTTTATTTTGGGAAAGATATTACTCTGTGATATTTAGGTGGTTTAGTCTTCATGGGAAGTGTGTAGTGGTTATTAATTTAATGCACTGAGGAAAGGCTGAAAAGGAGAGGTTGAGAGGTCATTTGGAAACTTCCATGATGGTGACCGATAGGAAAGCCAAACTGCCTGATCATTAGAGGAGAGCCTGATGAGTCCCATGTTTGCCATCCTAAACTCCCCAAGCTCCTCTGAAGGTGGCATCCCTGAGCAAGCCCTACAAAGCCAAGCACATGGGGGGAAACAACCTACTTAAACACAACTGTAAAGTTTGCCTTTTGCGCTGACAATAGAGGACATTAGAGTCTAAAATTGGCCTTCTTCCCTTTAATTTCTGTGGTATACTCATAGTGAAAAGGGATATGGAGCAAGGAAAAAAAACTACATGCAGCTCGATGGGGGTTTGGGAACAATGCTGGCGTGAAGCAGAAACTTTTGTAAAGCTTAGAATGGGCTGGGAATGGAGCTGTGCTGCTTGTCTTTGAATCTAAGCAGAATGTACCCTCCACATTCTATGTCAGTGCTACGGATGTCAGAGAGTGAACGCGCATCCCACGGTAGTGAGTGCTTAGGAATGTCACCAGAAACCCGGCCTTGCTCCGGTTCACAGACGAGATGGGGTCAGAGGGTCCCAACAGTCATTCTCTTAGGAACCGGCTAATATGCACTTCTTAAGGAGAATTTCTTATTTATTGAAAAAAATTTAAATGCTATTTCTATAAGGTGAAAAACAATCCAGATTTTTCACATGCAGATTCAGCTGCACACAATGATACTTCCTGCCTTACTCTAATCCTGCCTTCCCACTTCCCTCTTTTTTTTTTAAATTTACAATAACGTACTTCCAGTTCACTTCAGAATCACAAGCAAAACCCTTTGTTGGGTAACGAATTCAAAAAACACCAAGCAGAAAAAAATTACTGTTCCTCAAGACTATAAACAAAGGTTGTAAACAGTAATCAAATCCCAAAATGTTAAGTTTGCTCACACAGATGACAATTTTTAAAATACTTTGCATATTAGTTACCACAGATCAGGGAAAACACATGATATTTATCCTCTGGGGACTGGCTTATTTTGCAGAGAATCTAATATTTAAACCAAAATGTCAACTTCCCAATTTACATCTGAACACAAATCTTGTTAGATAAACCAGAAAGCTAGTTACATCTCTTTCCTGGTTTGAATGTCTACACGAGAAACAAGCAAATTGTGTTTCAAAATTTAAATCAAATGAAGCAAAAAAGAATGTTTTTCAAAACTGTGAACTGTATGTAATGAGGAGGTTCATAAATGATGAGGAGGGCATCTTAATTGTGGAAATTACAGATTTGAATCTGTGCTAGAGTCCTGGGGGCAGGTGCCTAACCTTGCTGCTGAGAGACCTGAGCCCCACAACGCAGAGCACCTGGGTTTGATACTCAGCTCTGGCTGCTGATTCCAGCTGCCAACTAATCCGGGAGGCAGGGATAAGGGCTCAAGCAACCAGATGAGGAGCATCCTGGCTCCGGGATTCTGTTTGGTTCCTTTCCTGGCTCTTGTGGCATCAGGAGCGCTCTCTCTCTCTCTCTCTCTCTCTCTCTCTCTCTTAAATAAATAATAAATGTGAAAACGAGCCCTATTATTATGATTCTTGAATAGGAAAACATCTAGAGATAAAAAGAGAAGAAAACAAACACCATATTTATAAACTGTATAAACAATAACTGTCTCTACTTGAAGGACACTTGATGGGGAAAATGCTCAATCTTGTATGATTTAACCTGATTTTCAAGATTTTTCTCTGGAACTTGCCTAGGCATAGTAACTTAGTCGTAATGGAGTAAGCAACCATCAAGTAAAGTTTCTACATTCTAGGAACGTTAGTCTATTGTCTATAATTTTATATTAAAATACTAATTAAAAACAATGCTACTTACACATTTAATGTTCAGAATTAGAGGTCAATTATTATTGGTAGGAATAATTACATGAATTGACTGTCTTAATATTCTGCTCTTTAGAACCAAAGAGACAATTTTTTAAAAAAAAGGTTTATTTATTTGAAAGGCAGAGTTACAGAGAGCAAGCTATCTAACATCTGTTGCTTAGCTTTCCAAATAGCCACAACAGCCAGAGCTGGGCTAATCTGAAGCCAGGAGTCAGGCACTTCTGGCTCTCCCAACCTTCACTGTTCCTAGGCATATTAACAGGGAGCTGGTTCAGAAGTGGAGCAGCTGGCACTTGGGACTGACAACATATGGGCACCTGATGATTCAGATGGTGGCTTTACCTACTACTCCACAGCTCCAGCCCAAAGAAATAATCTCTCCAATGCATGTTTCTAATTTACCCCCAAAATTTGTTTCAATAGTCCCAGAGTGAAAATGCTCTACTCCTAATACATTAACCACAGAAAATGACACAAAAATGAGTTCTAAAAGAGGTGCAAATACAATTCAATTTCTATAGCTATTTAAAAGTGATCCCAGCTAGCTTCACTTCATGCAGAGCTTCTATTCCAGTAGACAAAAAATTTTGTGACTTATATCATTTCCAGTCTGACCCACACAACTGAAGCAATACACAGAAATAGATACTTCATGATTGAGAAACTCAGTACTTTTCTTGGAACTATTTGTCTGTCTTGCTCACAGTTTTTCAATTCTGGGCTTTCAATTTAGGTAAGATTGCAGTGGCTGCTGAAACAGAAAGACCTCTGACACTCAATGGTTTACTACAATAGAAGGTTATTTATGGTTCACATGAATTCCCATTGGTGACAGGGGTGGGGATCAGCTCCTGTTCTCTTTAGTCAGCCCAGGACCTCAGCTAACCAGACCCTGACTTATCTGACTTGTAGTTTCAAAGGAGACTCTGTACACTGGCACTCAGCTGATCAAATGAGAAGAAAGGGAATGGAGAGGCAGGTGCTGAGATTTCTTGCACCAAACCTGGAAGTGGTGTATATCATTTCTGTCCACTTCCACTGGCAGAACTCAGCCATGCAACCCATACCTAACCCTGAAGCAGACTGGGAAATGTAGTCCAGTTCTGGGTCCAGAGCAGAGTGAGAGAGACATTATGTATTGCTAGTTCTTTGGTTCTTTGTTAAAACTACTCTTGCTGGTTTACTCACTCTACCTCCACACCCTCGGGACTGCCCTCAGCTCTCTAAGTTGATTCTAAAAGAAGAGGAGCTCATTCCATCAGAATTCAGGTGCTGCAAAACAACTGGCATTTCACATCCTCTGGGAATTTCAGGTGCATTTGCTCCTAAGATCAAATGGAGGTACAACTAGGAAAAAGGAAATAACAAAGTTCTAGGCAAGAAGAGCTCATTTGGTTGGTTCTTTTCCAATTTGTGGCCTTGGAGCATCCTGCAGGGTTATGCTCACTTACGGGATTCAGTTTATAATTAACACATAAATCAATGTCATTGTGTGCTTCTTTTATCAAAAAAGAAAATGCCTTTCAGAGAGAGTACTGTCAATGTCATCTTTCCCATTCCAACTGTTTGTTTTAGCCAGTAGCACAGGTCAGTCCTCTGAGGGCTGTCACCAGTCTTGGTGCTATTTCAAGCCAGGGGACAGTAGTTTTCGATCGACGTGTCTGTTTCTATTCTGAATCCTGCTGACACAGGTTGGCTATTCTGGAGAGAAGACCTGGAGTTGCTTTCCAGGGCTGGATTGGTGAGCCTCCTTTTTTGATGAAGCTTATTAATCATTGTCTGGCATAAAACCAGCAAAACAGATCACAGATCCCAAGAACAAGGCCTTCTGAAATGTTGGATGCTCAGATCCCGACCAAGAGTCAGGCTGGATGCTGCTCTGACTCCCTAAGTCTATTTGGTGTTTGACTTTAAGGCATGTCCTTTGGTTTTAAAGAGAACTTAGTCTATATGGTATTTTTCTGTTAATAGATGGCAGGTTCTGCTAAACAAGGGATGCATGAATATAAGGATTGTATCTGTGGAGGACATGTCATCACCTTTTTCAACAGCACAATACATACAAGGTAAGAGCTCCTGGAAACAGGTGAGGAGGAAGTGCTTTGAAAGATGAAGGATGTGAGCTTGAGGCCCTGGCTCAGCACATGTCACTTAGCCATGCCTGAAGCTCAGAGTACTGTCTGTACTTCCCACACAGATCTGTGGATGAGTGATGGTGAGAACTCAGTGCTTGGCACATATAAAGCTCTCACAAACAACAACTATGGTCATCATATGATCACAATCTGAAACGCCCCATGTTACATGTGATGGTGGATTTGATGGCATTTGCTGAAAGTATTTCAAAACTGATCAAGTGAACATGGTGCTAAAAGAGTACTTAATACTCCCTGAGCCAGTTAAAAAAAATCTAGGTTCTGGACACTCTGTCTCTTAAATGTGCTACTTGGGGATCAAACAAGTGCCAACCACCTACCACCTTGTACAGTACAGAGCAAATACTGAGTAAGTGGTAGTCCCTCATATTGTCATCAGAACTTCACCCTTCACACCCAGTTCTTCCTGTTGCAACACTCCCCAGTCTACACTGCTCCAGGAATATTTTTCAAGACCTTATCCTGCTCCCCCAGTGTTGAGCATACCATGTGGTGCTTCCTAAAAAATCTTTTCTTCCCTTTGATAAATCCAAGAAAGCCCTTCACAGAAAAATCCATGTACACACATCACTTAACTTCACAAACATGTTCCAGAGTCATGGACTCTACATGTGGGGGATGTTTGTCACTTATTTTTTAAGATTTATATTTTGGAAAGTCATATATATAGAGAGGAAGAGAGACAGAGAAAAAGCTCTTTCGTCCGGTGATTCACTCCCCAAGTGGCTGCAATGGCTGGAGCTGAGCCAAACCGAAGCCAGGAGCCAGGAGCCAGGAGCTCTTCCAGATCTCCCACGCGGGTGCAGGGTCCCAAGAGATACAAAGAAGACAGGAGGGAAAGGACTGCCTTGGATAATAGTAAACTGGCTACTGACTTCCCACATATCACTAAGGCGGGATGGCATCATGAAAATAAGTAGACCACACAGAAGTCTTCACAATGAAAATCAGGCCCTTTCTCCCTCAATGTCAGAACATATACACAAAACTAGAAGATTATCACTTGAGCCATTTGAGCCTAGATGTCTGGTGGCTCTTGGCTGAATACTACCAAATCCACAGAACATAGTGCTTCACGCCAAAGCACTGCTTAGCCAAGTTCCATCAGTAAAGGTTTAGTGAGAAGAAAGACAGAGAGAGAGAGAGACAGACATACAGACACGGAGGAAGCAAAGATAATGCAGGGAGAAGGGAGCCTAAAATAAAATAGTGATAATTACCAGTCTCAGGAAAATGAAAGGCAATTTTGCATCCACAAACAAGAATGAGGTATTTCAAAAAAACTGCACTTACATAAATTAAAAATATAAACACAAAGGATCATTCACAGCTCCATCACGTACATAACTACTACTAAATTTCTGAGGTGCATATTCTGAATTTTGTGGTGTGTGTGTAAGTATACAAAGACTATGTATATCTACATATATATATATACATGTAATTTTTCTGCATATACCTGCCCTCTCACATGGAACAACACTCTTTCATTGCCAGCTACTTTCACTCAACAGCATGAGGGCATTCCAAAAAGCATATTAAAAATGAAAGTAAAAAAACCAAGCTTATTTGTATTTAAAAATTACTACACTTATATAGTAAACATGCATAATATATTACAACATATTAAACATATTAATACTGTATTATGACTGTGCTAGTTTACACTCCCTTTCTGATCTTAGAATTAAGATGATACTGGCTATATTATAGAAGGAGATTGGGAGGATTCCCTCCCTTTCAATTGTTTCCTGAAACTCACTGCCTTTTCCAGAACCGGATCAAATATAAGACAGGAGAAGGAAGCAGGACATCTCTGAGCTCACACACATAGTTTGCATAAGGTTCCAGACATCTGTACAACTAAATAAGCAGGCTTCCAGGGGATTAAACAGTCAGAGAGCTAAGGGACAAAATTTTCTATGTAATGCTTTATTTGCTAGGAGGCCTATTTGCTTTGATAGGGGAAGGACACAGGTGCATTCAGCAACATAGGTGTTTATATTTTATGAGATGGCTCCACTGCCGAAAACTGACAGAAACCAGAGAGGTGGGGGAAGTGTCCGAGCCCTCCAGCACAGAGCTCTATGCTGTGGGGATTGATGGGCCCAAAGCTTCCGAACCCAAGTTTTCCTGCTTGAGTCTCCCTTATTATTTTTTTCCTCTTATGTAAAAACAAACCAAATGACCTTCAACTATTGTGACGCAACAGTGTGTGTCTTAATCCAAGCTCTTTCATCTGGCTTTTTTTTTTTTTTAAGTCTGTTAACGTCAATCATCAAAGGTACCAGTTATTCAATGCTTATTTTTTCAGAGATTTTCTGAATGCATCACCATACGTGCAATACAGTAATAACACCTTTTGGATGACATTATTAGTTCCATTTGAAGACAGAAATCAAAAGGTCAGAAGGGCAAATAATCTTCCCAGGGTCAGAATATGTCAAATTTGGACTTGATTCCAGATCTGTCTGATCACAACACCCTTACTCTTTTTACAAAGATTCATTGAAAGGCAGGCCAATAGAAAGACTGGGCAAGAGAGAGGGAGGTTGGGAGGGAGGAAAGAGGATGAGATGCAGGGAGGGAAGAACGGAGAAGAGAAAAGGAGAAAGGGAGAGAGGGGGGGAGGAGAGACACCACTGGTTCGGTCCTCATGTAGCTGCAACAGCTATATCTGGGCCAGACTGAAGCCAGGAGCCCAAACTTCCATCCTGGTGTTTCTCTTGGATGGCAGGGCCCAAGCACTTTGGGTAGTCCTCTGTTGCCCTCCCAGGTACATTAGCAGGAAGCTGGACAGAAAATGGAGCAGCCAGGACTCCAATATGAGATGCATTTGTCACATGAGGCAGCCCTGGCAGCCTTGTTTCTGATAGTTCAGGATACTGTCAGCATTCATACACATTCAGCAATGCTTTGTTGAGTGACTGTCCTTCACAACAAAGCCAGGCATGGAACATGACATTGCTGCCCTCAGAAAGCGTTATCCTCTACTCCCCAGATATACGCTAATTTATTGCCCTAACATTTCAGATGAGAATTTTTTCTTCTCATGCATGAAGCATGACGCTGCATACAACAAATTTATCACACTGACATTAGCAAGCAGACATACTCCAGGTGCCATGGTAGAGAGTTCTACCATATCATGTATGCTTCTTGGGTCTCTGACCTTTAGTTTGTGACACAGGAGAGGAACTGAGGAAAAGAACAATGTTCTCTGGTATGAGCATCATATAATTTTGATAAATGTGTACTAGAATTTTTGAACTACCAATAAACCTCCACGCAATACTACTAAAAGTGCTTCTTGCTTTTGTTCACTGCATAAAATTTTTATTTCATTTTGTAAAACTGGATTAATATTGAATATGACTACCTACTTCAGTGTACAAAACAAAGTAAAAGCTTTAGCTGAAAATGACAATACCAATCTGCTAAAAACCATGTAAGTTGGGTTGATGATGATGCTAGTAATGGAAAGAAGTTATAAACTTTCAAGAAGGAGGGAAGGCGGGATTTGAAAGAAAAAAACCATGAGACCCATAAAAAGGACATTTCAAACTCACTGATGAAGGTACTAATTGTATACCTAAATAATAATTAATTTTGAAAAAAATATTTTCTAAAACTAATTACCAGCTGGGACAGACAGAATGAAGATGGTCAGGCTTGCAAACCAGTACAGTTTTCTGGAAATCTCTTTAGTGATAAAATTACCAGCCCCTGCCTTCTTTCATTTTGTCCTTGGCTTATATTCCAGCAAATCACATTTGACCAGTAGAGCTGTCATTCTAAATTCAAGGAAGATGCTGATCCACCATGTTAACTATGGTGGTTCAATCAATAGCCTTCCTTTGCCCTGTGTGCTTTATCATCAATATGACCTATTGAAATCTGTCTTCTGAGTTTCACATTAAACTTGACCAAAGTGAAAGAGCTGTCAGGAGAACTTTGGGTGGGAAGCTCCCAATTCCTGGTCAACACAAATCTCTGCTTTTAGAAGTTTCTTGATGATGTTTGCTCTGGCATCCTCCTGTCACTGAATGGGTCACATGGGACAGCTCACCAAGAGTCTAACATTTTTGAATGGTTATGAATTTTATGCATAAAAAGAAAACAATGTCCACCAAAATAAAATGGAATTTTATTTCCTTTACAGGCATGCTCTTTTAATAGATTTTCCGTAATTAAGATGAAGATTAAAGAACTGTGCTCTTTTATGCCACCTGGAAACACATTTTGTCTCCTCTTTGTAGGTGCTCATGCAAAAATTAATGAAGCACTATTGAAAAAGTCTGTCAATTACAAATCAATCAGCATAAGCTTTAAAATATGCTGTTTAATGCATACACAGATACAAAAATCTGAAAACAAAACAATAGGGTTTAGTTGTATACTGAAAAATGAGATGAATAACAAATGGGCTACAAATAGGACAAAATAAAAGTCTTAGACCTGGGTTCTATGTCTTACAACAGGAGAGGAGGGCACAAAAGGGAAACCAAAATCATTCCACAGGAAGCAGAAGATGATGGCCAACATTTCCAGACGTAGCAGCCTCTCTGCACGCAGAAGGCAGTAGAACAGAGCTGCGACAACCATCTGCACTACACTGGTGCCAGCTGTGGTAAGTGTGGTGGCAGTGAAAGAGGAACTTGTCATGTAGACAGATCCTAGGCCAAGCCTCTGGCTACCACCATGACTGAACATGTCACTTCTTCACTATCCTTATGGGAGGAAAGGTCAAGACATGGTTCTGGACCAGTGCTTCCTGTCCAGGGTAAAGAGAACTGAGTACCGAGCATGAGATCAGCGCCACTAGACTGAGTCCCTATTGAAGCGCCCAGAACAGGCAGATGACCAGGTAATACATCCATCTCTAAGCAATCAACACACAAACTGACATCACTGGGAAATACACCCGAGACCCTAAAAAGGAGGCAGAATGGAATACACATAAAACAAGGATTGTGAGATAGCAATGAGGTAGAAATCAAGAACAAGTAGTTAAGAACAGCTGTATCGAAAAATACAGTCTATGATGTTAAACTGAGAATGTAAAATAAGTGAGATAAACTTTAGACTTGCAAAAATCAAAGAAAGAATTCTTAAACTAGACATACTACTGATAAGGCAACAGAGAAACAAATAAATTAAAATATGTAAGAGAAAATAAGAATAAGACATGTAGGGTAGTACAATCAGTATTAGAAACATATGCATATATATGTAAATACAAATTATACAATTAGGATCTGTACATTAAGTGTGTGTGCATGTCTTTCTAAAGTAAGAAATAGGATGAACAGTCAAAAAGAAATATTTCAAAAGATAATGATTAAAGCTTTTCATTTAGAAGTGTAATTCTTTGATATTAAAGAGAATTGTAAGAAAAACAGGGATAAAAACACAGTCTTGGGCCCTGCTCCATGGCCTAGCGGCTAAAGTCCTCTCCTTGAACGTGCCGGGATCCCATATGGGTGCCGGTTCTAATCTCGGCAGCTCCACTTCCCATCCAGCTCCCTGCTTGTGGCCTGGGAAAGCAGTCGAGGACGGCCCAAAGCCTTGGGACCCTGCAACCATGTGGGAGACCTGGAAGAGGTTCCTGGTTCCTGGCATTGAATCAGCACAGCACCGGCCATTGAGGCTCACTTGGGGAGTGAATCATCGGAAGGAAGATCTTCCTCTCTGTCTCTCCTCTTCTCTGTATATCTGACTTTGTAATAAAAATAAATAAATCTTTAAAAAAAACACAGTCTTAAGAGAAACTAGTGAGAAAATACCAGTTGCCTATGAAGGAACAATAATCAGACAAGGAGCGGAGTTTTTGACAGCAGCAATTAATTCCAGATGCCAATCATTAAAGAGTTAAAAATGGAATAAAACTGCATCAAATAGAATCTTCCAACTTAGCTGAACTATCATGCCAGACTGCACTATCATAAATCATCAAATAGCTTAAAGGATATAAATCAGCAAGAGGAAAGCAGAGAGGCCAAGAAATGAAAGAAAAAAAAAAGACTTTAGTGGGGCTGGTATTGTGGCCTATGCAGTTAAGCTGCCACATTCAGTGCTGGCATCCCATATGGGCACCAGTTTGAGTTCTAACTGCTTCCCACAGAGCTCCCTGCTAATGTGCTGGAAAACAAGCACAAGACAACCCAACTCCTTGGACGGAAGTGGGGCAGGAGGCAGAGAGATGCTCCCGGCTGTGGAGACAGAGCCAGGGCCCTGAGCCAAGGGGTGCAGACAGCCTGCGGAAGTGGCTGAAGGCAGGCCCCTCTTCCTGAGCCCACCAAAAGACCTATCTTCATACTGACCCCTGTAACTGTAAGTTAATGCTTACGCTGAAGCACAAATGGGAAACTAGTACACTTGCCCATGGAAAGATGGATCATCATTAGATTCTGAAAACCCAACCATAAATTAAAAAGGATTCATCGTAATTAATGAATTAAAAATAATAAATAATTAAAAAAAAAAGGATTCATCTAAATCAATAATACTCATGAAAACTAAAAATAAAGAAATGAAAAGGAATACTAGGAAACAACTATTAAAAAGAAGCCAATAAAATAATGTTATCACACAAAATAGAATTTATCAGAAAGCCTAAATGAGTACCAAAATGAATAATATATTGCAAAAAATAGAAATAAAATGCCAGTAAGTAAAGACTACCATGAATTTATATGCACCTACTAAAATAGCCTACAAAATAAGTTGCAGGGTATCACACAGTAATATTATTTATATATGTTGTGATATATATACACACACACACACTTCAAAAAAATCAAAATTTAGTTTTTATGGATATATATATATATAATTAAATGCAAAAACATGGCTTATTTAAATTATATATTTAAAAATTCATCAAACATCAAATTAAATTGGATATAAGAGAAAAGAAGCGGGCCCATGGGGTTGTATACAGGACTAATGTTTTTGTTAATGTCTGATGTTCCTAATAACGGACCTGAGGCAGATACAGGGAAAGGTGTTAACATGCATTAGATTTCAGTGTCATGTTCCACTGAGAAATTTTTCTGTAACACAACCATGCTAAGCATCCATGGCCTAGGCCCTCCAGAATCAAATATCTCAGTGTTGGAACAGAAAGGGACTAGGTCACAGTTCAGAAAGCCAGAGTGCCAGTGGAGTTTTCTCATGGAGCTTTGGTGAGCTCTCTGAACCCACAGAATCTGAGCCATGCCACCCACTGACTGGGCACAGAGAACCCAGGGTGAGCGTGTATGGGCTAAAAACAGGCTGTGCGGCTGCACACAGCAGGGGTTTGAACTGAATCCTAGTATTTTCTTCTCAACATATGTCTTAGGAAACAAAGCTACAAACAAAGGACGAAGTACACAACCACTGTAGCTGGTCTCTGCTTCACACTCACTTCTTTGAACGGTTCCACGTCAGGGCAGACTGAATGTCCCATCTGAGGCCTACGACGTGGTTCCCTGTCTGTGCTTTACACACTCTCTGGGTTGTAGCACTGTAATGACACGCTCATCTTCAAAAGCCTTGGTAGGGATGTGCAGGAAGACCTCACTCTGTCATTCCCTCTCTTCCAAATAAATACATTATATATATATATAAAGCAGGTCTTCAAGATACTAAAAATAAAACAAAATAAACCAAACACTGGCCCTTAGCCATCTGCCTAGCACTGAGGCCCTGTGCAGGCCACTGTGCACAGAAACATGTTCTGGATCTACAGTGGAGCTCAGGCATGGTAAAGCTATGCAGCATGAGGCACAGTCAGCTTGCTAGGGAGCAGGTGCAAAATGAGATCTGTGGTGATGGCCACAGTTAGTACATGTCCTACAAAGGACCCAGTCCAGCACTAGGAAATCTCACCTCATGTGAAATACCTGATGACTTGCCTCTGTTTTGCCAAAAGACGGGCATAACTGAATTTGAAAACCTGTTCAGGAGCAGTGATAGTCAAAAATCTTTATGCACATTTACATGTGTAAGCTGAATGCTTTGTTACTCTGTGTCACAGGGGATAAAAAACGAAAGCTGAAGAGTAGCTTTTGAGTCTATTTCAGACAGACAAGGCAGGGAATTACGGTTGGTTGAAAAGTGATGTAGTACGACGCTTCACATATGCACATATCAGCACATCACTGAACAAAGCTTATCCGATGCGGTTCTCACTTCCAGAAATGCTTCATATGATTTTTTCCCTTCCCTTTTAGCAACTGATGTTCTTCTATGTCTGAGTGGGCTTTAATGGACATGAAACCATGATTTTTTCCTTCATGTATAAACCAATTTCCTTATGCTGTGATTTGGTGGAGTCAGGCAGGGCAGTGGCACACTGGAAAAAGCACTGACTAAAATGAGACCATCAGGAGGCCAAAACCAAGCCTGTCACTTACAACCATGGTTGTTTACTTAACCTGTATCTATTTCTATTTATACTTCATTAAAATGGGGTTTATAACAGTATTATAATATAAATTTGATACTGAACATAAGGAGGTAAATGGTCAGAAGTGGTGGTGTTAATTATAGTTAATGTCACCATCAGAACTGCCAAGCCCGATGCCAGGTATTAGAAATGCAGCGTAGAAACTGTTACCATTTAAAGGAGACAGACCCATAAACAAGTTAATATAGAGTTTCCTGTTGGCATGAGGAATGACCTAAGGGCCATAGATCTGAACAAGAGGCAACAGCACAATTCTTGTCTTGCTCCCACATCACAGGATGTATGGTGTGACAAGTAACCAAGACAAAGAGATGCTTTAAAAGAAACAACTTGGGATAACGCATCACAATTCCTGCTTCCTGGTCCCAGGACTTTCAGTATGAAACCATGATGGCCTCTTCCTTCAGCTCACAGCACGGAAAAGACGTCTGAGCACCCAACAAATCCCAAGGTGGAACTAGCTTCGGAAGCCAGGCTGAAGTCGGCCAGGGTAAAAGGAAAAGGACTTACAGACGCTTCCTAAGAGTGCTAAGCAAGGTGCTGGTTCTGCCTGACACAGGGCACCCATGGAGAGCAGCAAACAACCCTTCACCCATAGCCCAGAGCACCACCATGTTCTCACTTTAGGGAGACAGAGAGAAGCTCCCTTGTTGAAAGAGCTCTCTGCACATGGGCAGAACCTGCACTGTCTGAAGGCCTTTTCCTTCCCTACACACATTCACCTGCCTTCTGCACCCACCCTGGGCCACAGATGACCTACTCAATCCTTCCAAACAATACTTGGGGGAGGGAGCTGACTGTTTCAGGCAAAGCAAAGGCAAACCCAATGCTCTCAGTCACATGACACCCTTTCTCATACTAATCAATCTATTTTTCACTTACAATAAATTAGGATTCAACAGAACACAAGCAACAAAATGGTCACTCTTCACTCCACAGAACATGAAAAGGCCTCAGGTTTATTGCTGTTGTTGTTTTGCATAGCATTTGTTTCAGACAGATTCAAAGGTACTTCGTCACTGGGCTCCCTGGTGTTACTGTGAAGGTAGGTTTTTAGTTTCCGATCTCCTGACTTTCCTCTCTGGTAAGAACAACAGCTGTTTTTTGCTAAGTGGTCACTGTGAGGTGTGGCCATGTGTGGTTGGCAGTAGAAGCCACATTTAGGAAAGGTAGATATTCACGGGCAGCACCAAGAGGACAGACAGCAACCCCTCCTGTTGGGGGCAGTCGGCAAGCAAAGAGCAGAGCTTCGCCCACCTGAAGAGGTGGTAACTTTAATTACAGAACAAATGGCTATTTACTGAAACACTGTCCTAATGCTTAACAATTTCTGTAAGAATGAGTCTGAAGGTTTTGGTGCCGTACATCAAGTTCAAATTTAATAAATGTTATATCAATTTCTTTCCACTGCAGTTAATGTCTAGGTTAGCATAAATCAATTTTTACAATGCTAATGCATATCATATTTACCAGGAAATCCAACAGAAAGGCTGGCTGGAACTTGAAAGGAGTTTAATGAGAGCTACAACTGAAATTGCTTTATGCCACAGCCCAGGGAATAGCAGCTTTCCAAGAGAGACCAGAGGGACAAACATATTGTCCAGTGGACCACTGCATCCCACGTTGGGTTCCTGATGACTAAAGCTGATACAAAAGTGTCAGAACAGAATCACAGAACCTTGATGAGAAAGAAAAAGTCACACTTTAATAAAACAACTGGCTCATTCAACATACAAGGAATCTTTTAAAAGTATAGAAAGGGACTAGCACAATAGCCTAATGGCTGAAGTCCTCGCCTTATAACAGCTGGGATCCCAAATGGGCACTGGTTCATATCCTGGTTGCTCCACTTCCCTTCCAGTTCCCTGATTGTGCCTGGGAAAGCAGTAAAGCCTTGGAACCTTGCACCCATGTGGGAGACCTGTAAGAAGCTCCTGGCTTCTGACTTTGGATTGGCTCAGCTCTGGCTGTTGTAGCTACTTGGGGAGTGAAACAGTGGATGGAAAATATTTCTCTCTGTCTCTCCTTCTCTAAATCTGACTTTCCAATAAAAATAAATAAATCTTTAAAAAAAAGTTTTTAAAAGTATGGAGAGGTGCCAATGCTGTGGTGCATCAGGTAAACTGTGTGTGTGTGTGTGTGTATGTGTGTGTGTGTCCCTTTCTGTAACTGCTTTCCAAACAAAAACAAAAATATTTTTGAAAGTACATAGGGGGCAGCCACTATGGAAGTCAATATGGAAAGTGCTAAGACAACTAAAAGTTAATCTATCATGTGATGTAGCAATCCCACTCCCGGGAATGTATCCGAAAGAAGCAATGTTCCCATGAAAGAAAATAAACCAAAGGCAAATGTGGAGAACATCCCACTAAAAGGCTAACAGAAGATTTAATCAAAGAATAACCCATCGCTAAAATGACAGGACCAAACTGCCCCTTATCCATAATAACTTTGAATGTGAATGGCTTAAACTCATCAGTCAAATGCCATAAATTACAGGACTGGATCAAAAAACAAAACCCATCTATCTGCTGCTTACAGGAGACACATCTCACCGACAAAGGTCAGAGGAAATTGAAAGTGAAAGGATGGAAAAAGATATTCCAAGCGAATGGCACCGACAAAGATCAGAGGAAACTGAAAGTGAAAGGATGGAAAAAGATATTCCAAGCAAATGGTAAGGAAAAATTTGCAGGTGTAGCAATTCTTATATCAAATGATATAAACTTTGAAGAACATCTCAAAAGAGATGAAGAAGGATACCACATAATGATCAAAGGATACATTCAGCAAAAAGAGATCACCATAATAAATGTATATGCGCCAAATGCCAAAGCATCTAGCTACGTGAAACAAATTTTAATGGGTTTAAAGGGAGAAACAGACTCCAGTATGATCATAGTGGGGGACCTTAATACCCCATTAACATCAATGGACAGATCAGAGAGACAGAAATTCAGCAAAGAAACAACAGAACCCATCCAAACTCTACAGCAAATGGACTTAGTTGACATCTATCAAACCTTTCATCCTACAGAGAATACACTTTTTTTCATCAGCACATGGAACCTTCTCCAGAACTGACCATGTTATAGGCCACAAAACAAGCTTCAGCAAATTTTAAAAAACTGAAAATACACCATGCATCTTCTCAGACCATCATGGAGTGAAGCTAGACATCAAGAAGTCAAAACACAAGGAAGACTCGCAAACACACGGAGACTGAATAATATGGTACTAAATGAGCAATGGGTTAGATCATTATCATACATGTAGAAGTAAGGTGAACACATTTCTAAGCTTGTGTTACATCTCCCTTTGATCTGTCTTTGCTTAGTTATTTAAGTCCTATTTTGTGCAAACATTAGCTTGTGCTTCAAACAAGTTCACAGATTACCTTAAAATGCTCTTAGAATGGAGAAAGACTGAAAATGGAGTAAGCACACAGGTTTGTGACTAAGCAGATTCCAATGACAGGGAGCTCTTCCAGTGACACGTACACTGGGGAGGTATTTTTGGAAGGTTGGGCTCAGATTATGGACTGCTTATTAGGAAAGTTGGTTGGCCTCTGCAGCATCTTCCCGAACTGGGACTACATGCAACGTACTTGCCTATTTGCCAAAAGACATGCACACACCACGTCTCTTAATCAATGAAAGGATCATAATAAGGAGAAATTGGACACAGGAATGTCATGGTTTAATGCAGTTTAACCATGCAAATCCCTGTTCATAATGATCATTTTCAAAGACAGGCTGCAAAACTGGGTTACTGCCTTTTAGTCAAAACTGTATTTACATGATTCACTTACCATGCGTGCCCGAAATAATGCCGGAATGAAGGATTGGTTAGATAGGCTGAGAATTCTGGAAGAGTCCTTTAGGACATAGATATTGCCAAAATCAATTTGAGTGGGATGTACGTAGATAACTGGGCCATCCCCAACACTTTTTAGGTAACAAGCCTGTGTTTGATGTAATAGAAAGAACACAGCAACAGTTGAAAATGGCTCAACTTAAAAGTCAACTTCTATAGAGGCTTCTAGCTATCCCTTTAAGTAAAATCAGAAGCATTAAAGTGTTCTTGGGAGAAGCGACATCCCTTCCCACTGCTGTGGTATGTGGGAAGCATGGATAGCCATGCTGGGTTTAACAACATGAGGATATATCTGCAAACAGGTTTCCTAAGAAACACAGCATTTGCATTTTACCACCGCAGAGTGAAATGTAAAACATTACAACTACAAACAATTGGGGGATTTCTGCATATGGCATATGCCTTAAATTAGGAACCTCAAAATGTTGGACAATGAGCCAAGTAATTTAAATTTGCAGTCCAGAAAACTGGCTCTCACCATTGGAGGGTTTGGGCTCCCAAAGACAGAGATGTAAACTGTTGACCTGTATGCTCCAATGACCTGGGTCTCCAGGACCAGCGGTATGTGCACAGTGCTGTGGGGAGGGATGACCCCACATGGGGCGGGGCTGGACAGCAGCACAGCAGGTTCACTGCCATACACCTGGTGGAACAGACAAACCAAGGGGTCAGCAAGCCACCACACAAAACAAGATAAATACATTCTTTGATTCACTTCCAAACAAGTACTGTACTGACTCTATGGTATTATCTTATCACTCAGGCAAATAGGCAGGGAGGGAGCCAATTCAGACAGAGCACGTTTGAGTAAATGGAGTATGTACAAGGCCAAAAAGGGGAAAAAATGAAGTGCTCAACCTGCAGAAATTCTCCACAGCTCAGGGTGATAGCCCTGTATTGCTGCATTTCTCAGCCTGGCCTCTGGCCTTCATGCTTCAGTTTCCACCACCTTGTCACTTTGCATTCCATCAGCAGATACTGCTGGTTTGTGCTGAATACATGCCATCGCTTCCCATCTCCATCCGTTTGCACCTGTAGTTCCTCTTGCTAGAATGGCTTAGCTGGCACACTCAGCCTGACCCTTGCCCCTACCCCACTGCCACCCATGCTGGGTACGTGATCTAGGGTGGAGGCTTTTCCTCCATTCTCAGGCAGCATCTTGTGAACTCCTTTCCATAGCATGCAAAGAACAGTCCTGTGACCACCCCCATGTCCCCCCATGTCCACTTTCTCTACAGGCTGGAAACTTTCTAGAGCAAGGAACAGGCCAATTTTCTCTACATGCTCACTTTATAGCTGCAAGCATACACTCACTCTGTGTGTGTGTTTTATGAGAAAACAGCTGAGTGATTCAAATGTCATCAGCCACTTAGCAATGGGTGATCCTAGGAAGGGCACCATGTGGTGTATTTCTAGCTTTTGTGTAAGAAGAACAAATCAAGCCTTAAAAATCCCGTGGTCGAATAAGCTTGGGTAACTCCCAGAGAGGTCTCTGCTTGGGAGAAGGACGGAGCATGCAGGCTCATCCATCCAGAGCCCTGTGCTCTCATGTATGTGATGTGGCCTGACACAATCACCTTGTCCAGCAGTGCTCTGCTGACTCCTACTGAAGCCAGAGGCAAAAAAAGGAAATAAACCATTTAATACAAATCCCATCTTTATCCAAGTTTTGATTTTTTAAAAATTATATGTTTCTTTCAACTATGGCATGAAAACTGTGACTCTTGGATCCTGGGTGTTGGACTTCCATCGAAATCCTATGCTTTGGGCAGGTAATTCATCCTTCTTGCAGCCCTGAAATCAGGGGTGGCTCTGCTCTGAAATGCCATGGTGATGATGAGAGCCGCTGGCCTGGCTGCTGAGTGCTGAGTGCCCAGATGCTGAGTGCCTGGATGGCTGTAGATGCCATCACCTATGTGCTTGGCTTCCAGGTCTGCTCCAAGAAGCCCACGTAAGAAGTCTAACTCCTTTTCCATAGAAACCTGTTGATGATGAAAAGGGAGTTATCCCAGCCTATCCTTGTGTTGACTTGAGTTGGCTCAAGACTTGACTTGGCTGCAGAAGTCATGACAAGAACTGAACACAAAATTCTGACTGTTTCATCAGTGTCTGTCTCAGGTCTTGAGCTATATTTTTGTGATGCAGCCTAAGCAGCTCCCATACTGTCCTTAAAATTTGCAATAAATCCATACCCAAATAATCCCATCCCTCGATGTATTTGTTGTTTGCATGAAATTAGAGAATTGTGCTTACACAACTAAGATTTAGACACGAATATATTCTTGATCAGCTTTATCTCATTAGTCACCTCCCATTACTCCAGCCTGTATATACCTTGTTAAATCTTCTTCATAGATGAGATTGTTTAGTCTCCCACCTTGCTAGGTATAGAGACACAGGGACAGAGATATATGTCATAAAATGTTAAGGGCTAACTCCTTTCTCATTCCCAGCATTGCTTCTACTCTTTTGGTTAGAAAGTCCACTTATGAAAACTGCACTGTTTTATCTTAGTCCTGTTGTTCAAGTCACAGCATAAATAGTTTATTTCTCATGCATGGTTCATTCACAGGCAATTATTTGCAGGTGCACTTCTGCATGTTGGCTTAACTGACACTTTTCCCTTCTTTATCAAGGGCAATTTCCCTGGGAAATTAACAATCATTTACACCTACAGCTGTTTACGCATGCAGATGGCAATCCAGCTGCGGCTGTACAACCCCATCTTTATGTTATCTGAGGGTTAAAGTTCAGGATTATACAAGGCCATGTGTTCAGAAACATGTTTCTACAGCAGGATATCGCTTTCCTACTGAAGGAGTTCAGTGGTAGAAACGCTTAGAAAAATGAACTCACCTGAGGCAGGACCTCATAGTATCCTGGGAGATCATCACGATTGACAAGCTGGATCGTTTTCTTATATGGGTACTTCAGAAAGCAGCGCCCAAAGTCCACCTCTTCCTCAACCAACTTGAGGGTAGGTACAATGCACCTGCTCGAAGGAGTCCAATTAATTGAAAGCAGAGAGCTTGTTTACACTCAGAGAACGCAGAGTCCCAGTTAAATACATTTGTCACTGTCACATAGTTTTTAATAACTACATTAATCATTTTCAAATCTTCTCTCCTGTCATTCCTCCCCCCCAACCCCCACTGCTCCCCTAGTCACCACTTTTTAACCGAAAAAGAACTTGAAGCAGAACTCCTCAAATGGTGGTTAAGGACGATTCTATTGTTTTTCATATTTGGTTTTTGGCAAGGGGCTCCCATGGTGCAAGTTCCTTAGGGTAGTGAATCTATTTCCATGTCAAACAGGGTCAATGACCTCAGCATGGGGCCCTAATTAGCTGTGACACTTTGGACATGTCAGAAAGTCCCCCAAGGGCTAGCAACAAATCACATCATCTAAATAATGGTCATAATTCTAACTTCTATGTAAAGCAGCTGCGTTGGGTGGGTAGTCTCAGGCAGCTGTTCAGCCCAGAACTGGCACCATGACAGTGGTTCTCAGCATGCAGAGGGCCCAGGGGAAGGTTGAGTGCAGGGGAGAAAGGAGTCAAAGCCCTGTGTTGGCCTGTTATCACGTGATTTGGGCTCTGTGTTCTGTCCATAACTCAATGTCTACTGCGCTCGCTGCAATACATAATGCAAAGGTGAAGAGTACTGGCTTTCTGAATTAAGCAGAACAGGTCCAAATATGGACCATAAAAAGCACAACTGGCGCCACTTTGGGCAACTGCTTTCTCTCTTAGAGCTGCATTTCTCTCAGGTGAAATGAAGGTAAAGTTGAGAGATAAACACAAACATACTTCACTCTTCTTATGTTATTGGGGGACAATCCAGGTGATAATGTGAGCAAGGGGCAGAGCCCAGCACCGGGCACATACTCAGTAAAAGGGCATTAACCTGTGGCCATGCGCATGCGGAGCCAGCAGAGTCATTTCAGGTATGGAGTTCTAAAACAACCCTTCTGGGGAGTCAGCAAGCAGTTCCTACAGATTACAGCCAAAGTGACAACATGAAAGAGGCTTTTCGTGTCCCCAAGTTTGATTTAGCCTGAAATGAATGGTTCGTTTTTAGTCAGAACCAATAGTCAGTTGACCTAAAGCCCTTCATGAAGAAGATCCTTTACTGCCTGAAACACTGTAACTGAACTGAAAGTTGATAATATTTGACTTGGGTCACAGGGTAGACATTAGTAGCAAACTCATAGCCTTTGTGGGCCTTTTTTTTTTTCAGTTTCAGAATTTCCTAATGATTTCTGTAGAGGGAAAGGGCTTGAAGGTATCTGAACAAGCTTAGAGACAAAGTGAGCGTCAGAGCAAAATACAGGTTTAACTATGAAAAGGATCAAACAAAAGACCTTTTGCTGAAACAAACAAATTAAGTCTTCAAGGAATACTAACTAGGTCAAGACAAGACAATGTGTTCCTTCAGGGAACTTATGTTTTGTCTTCATTTATGCCCAAGACACATGAAGGAATGACTTACTATCTTCCCAACCACCAGAGCACCTGCACTTTAATGTATTTCTCCCCAAGGTTAATGACAGAACTAAGTTCTAGAACGACACATTAGCATTCTCATTTTCTGTTTCCCACACACAGCATTTGAATACACATACTTGAGAGTTCCAGATCTGGGTATTGTTTGCTTTGGGAAAAATGAAGCCTCAGGGTTTTATTTGGGATCCTGGCCTCATCAGTGGGTGATACCACTCCTGCTTGGGAAGACTGTCACTGGCTCAAGGAGACACGGAGAACAAATGGCTGAACTCAATGCTGACTCTGGCTTTGGGAAAGCTGGTGATGGCAGCCACATGTAGGAAGCTGTCATCTGAATAGACCCTCCACTATGGGGGTGAGGGTAGCCGCTTCTTGTGGTTTAACTCCAGAGAACTCTGTTGAATGCTGAAAATGATGCCTAACAACTCTTGACCTCTTTCTTCTAAAGCCTCTTCAATTACAGGTTTGGAATGTCAGACCCAGGAGACAGCACTGCCTTAGCATTCATCAACACACATGCAACTCTCCTTGGCTCCATCAAAGGTGTGTTAGAAACACTGCCCCTTTAACCGTGGTCATCTCAACATGAGTTACACTGGGAAGGCAGCATAAGAGGCAGTGTGCCCTGGCTGACAAGTGAGCTTGCTTCTGGGAGCTGTCTCAGGGTAGGGGTGGGACTCTTGAAGACAGAAAGCAGACGAATGATACCTGGCTGTAATTAAGAGTGCCAGGACCTCTTCTCCAATGCCCTCCACATCCACCATCAGTGCCAGCTCATACTTCTGCACAGTGTTGGAGCATAGGGTCACCTGGAAAAGAAAATTAGAGAAGCTGTTATGAAAGGCCAGCCCCCTCTCTACACGGTACATAAGGCCAGCCCTTTCTCTACACGGTGGGAGAAGGAAGCCAGGAGGAGGTCCCCCATGATCAGTGTGGATTCCAGGTGCCTTTTTGGATGTGTAGCCTTTTACATTTTGCACTGTAGGGTCAAGACATGCTGTTTTCGAAGGCTAGGTGAGAAATCGAATGGCTTTCTTAGTACAATAGTTTTGCCCATTTCTGAGGCATTTTATCAAAGCAGCCATTCACCTGCACAAGAAGAAAAATGACCAGAAAAGAATAATATTACACAAACTTTAATCACTGTAATTTGAATCGTTCCATTCACCTCAAGGCTGTATGAATTATGTAAAACTCAATATAACGACAAAACACTACAATGAAATTTCTCTTACATAAAAATAAATGGAAATAACCATGTCAGTTCCAGAAAGATGGTGCAAGAAATCAATTAATCTCTTAGATCAAAATCCTACCCCCTCCTCATTCCTGTATTCATTATTAAAGCAGAAAATAGGCAGCTGTAAAGGTCTATCTGAGGACAATAGCTGGCCGGAACGTTTTCTCATTTTTATTCACTGCTCTGAAACTTCTGAAAGCCTTGTTACAATTTTTAATTGCACTGAAACGATTTGTACTGGAAGAGATACTTGTTAAGTCTAGAAAACAGCTTCTGGCATGGGTTAAGGCTTCTCTGCCCATAAATTATGTATCAGGTACTAATTAAAAATTTTTTGGGTTGCACAGGGAATCACTGGATGCAAATGAGAGTCCACACAGACCTGGCTGAAGTGCCCTTCAAGGAGGAGACCTGAAGCGTGGAGAAAGCTTTTCCAGATATGAAGGAACAAATAAAGATGAAGTCACTGATTTGGAAGGAACACTGGCCAGGCTTGGAGAGATGCAGAGCATCCCAGTGTGACTGTAAGCCCTTGTTTCTGCATCTTGGATATGGGCAGAAGAAAGAAGAGCAGCTAGTTCTAGAAGGCCACAGAACGGCTACATCCTTTGGGATCTTCCTGTGCTAGGAGACAGTGAGGCTGAGTGCTGCTGAGCACAACTAACGTGATGGCAGCACTGCGGCAGCACTTCCCGTCGGGAGAGCCACGCCTGGCCCCCTTGAGCAGCTGCCGCGATGCAGGAGGGCTGTGACCCTGCCTGCACCTGTGGGGAAGCTCCAGAAGAGCCACATCTCCGACAAAAGATTTAGGATTAGTGGATTTGAGGTGAGAAACTAGGAAACCTTCAAAAAAATGATAACTGGATTTAATTTTCGATGGTACTGACTAAAAGAGAAAATTACTAACCTTAGCCATGAAGTCATATCTGTCTGTCTTCAACTGAAAAGTATAAAATAATGGCCATCTAGTAACTTGAGATATTGCTAGACCTAACTCTTCAAAGGAGCAATAAAGTGATAGGAGACAGCTAAAAACCAAGTTAATCATGAAGTAATTCTTCTGGTGGTCCTTGGAGGCCACAGCTGGGGGTCTGCAGGGGTCCTGATTTCATCCAAAGCAAGGAAGGTGGAGTTATTGGCCTCTTCCCCATGTTCTCTGTGCAATCCAGCAACCACTGCTGGTAGTAACATCACATCTGTCGTAGGCATGCAGCCTGGCATACAGCTGGTTTAAAGGATCCAAGAAGATCCTAACTGTGAATGGGCTCTTACACCTCTGTGAGTACCAAAGGGCACACTCTCTGTAGAGAGCAGCAGTTCCACGAGGACATGCCAGAAGCCACTGTTCTGCTGAAGGTGACGCCCATCCAGTGGAGCAGGGTCAGTTTCTTGGATCTTGTTTCTCTTGCTGCCATCCTTTCTTTTACTCACAGGTGTGCTTGTCTGCGTGAGCTGATGGGAGCTCCCTCCCAGGGATACTGGACCCGATGGATGGATCCCAGGGATGGCTGGAAGTCCTGCTGCTTGGTGGTGTGCCCATGTGTGAGGATTCTGGGCATATTACCTTAATAGCAGCAAATCCTTGGGAGCGAATGGTGCCAGAGCTGGGGGTGATGGTGAATTCTTTCGGTTTCATTGTGGGTCCTTCTTCCTTGGCTCCAGCTGGCCCTTGGTGGTCTGGGCGCAGCTCACAATTTGAAATACTTGGACGGCCATGACCATCCCCAGGGATGCGCAGTTTGAAAGTCATAGGAACCAAAGAAGTATTATTGAGTGAGCACATCAAGGTGTAACAGAACCCTGGAAAACAGGAGAGAAGAAATAACGACACAATAACGACACTGGTCTAAAGGAGTATCAATGTCACTGCAGAGGATGTTTGGAACTAATCTGCTTCTGCCCCACAAAGCAGCCTTTACTTTCAATTGAGACCACAGCAGCAAACACAGTCATGTCTCCACTGTGATCCCACATCTGCAGACCCACTCAGAAGAGATATGTTACGGCTGAGCCGTGGCAAGGGTGACCAGTGGATGTTAGAAAGGGGAAGTGTTAACCACTTTCTGTGACCCCCCCATTCACAGTTCAATTTTAGTTTATATACGACATATGACATAACATCCATAACATAACATGTTATGCTTAACATCATATCATCTTTTTTTTTTTAGATTTTTAAAATTTTTATTACAAAGTCAGATATACTGAGAGCAGGAGATAGAGAGGAAGTGGAGCGCCGGGATTAGAACCAGCGGCCATATGGGATCAAGGCGAGGACCTTAGCCACTAGGCCACGCTGCCGAGCCCAACATCATATCATCTTAAATTAAGGCAAACATGTGGTATCTAACCTTTTGGGATTGGTTCATTTCCCTTAGCATTATGGTTTCCAGTTTGGCCCATTTGGCCACAAAGAACTGCATTTTGTTTTTTTTAATAGCTGAGTAGTATTCCATGGAGTAGATGAGCCATAGCTTTCTTATCCAATCCTCTGCTGATGGGCATTTTGGTTGTTTCCATGTTTTTGCAATTACTTATTTTTAACATGTTGACTGCTCAATACCATGTCAATTAATTCCATAACGATGTTCATTGTTGCAGATGGTATGTTAGTGCTTTTATTTGACCGAGATGATACTCTGCTGTCTCTGTCCTCAGACCAGAGAGGGTCTACCCAATAAGTAGTTGGACTTGACTGGACTATAAGATGTTGGACTCTATGCTTGGCATATACTTGCAAAGAGGGAATTTCAACTGAACTTGAACTATGGTTATGCAACAAGGTGGAGGAACCCACCATGGGGGGAGGGTGGGAGGAGAATCCCAGATTCTATGTAATTACAACACAATGTAATTAATGAATAAATTTAATAAAAAAAAAGCAAGGGGAAGTGTTATGGTGTTGTATTGCTTAACAGGATAACAACAAATAACAATGGCTGTAGATTTCCAAAAACTCTATAGAGGAAAGCATCTTGAACGTCTTTTTATTTCTTTTTTCTTTTTTACCAAAAAGAAATGTCAAACATTTGAGGAGATGGTTATGTTTACCATGACCTGAACATTATACAGTGCTTACATAATCAAAATATCACCTGGTATACAATAAGTATGTACCATTTTT
Source organism: Ochotona princeps (assembly GCF_030435755.1). Lineage (NCBI taxonomy): Eukaryota > Metazoa > Chordata > Mammalia > Lagomorpha > Ochotonidae > Ochotona > Ochotona princeps. The sequence goes on from NC_080847.1 coordinate 10,343,014, forward strand.
ATGTGTAAGTCAAACAAAAAAATGTGTAAAAAAGAGAAGCAGAATAACTACCAAATTAAGCACACTTGAAAGGCAATTGTGGAAATGCCAGTCATTTACATGTCAGATTCAGTCATGTAATCGCTGCATGTGATTTTTCTGCGCTTGCCCAATATTGGCTTCTGAAATAACAGATGCCTTTCCTTTCCTTTACCCTGACGTTTATGGATTAAACATCCTAAGGCAGTGTGTATTCTGGAGAGCAGAGCCCATAAACACTCGGGGGGTGGGGAGAGTCTTCCACACCATTGCTCAGATTTTCATAGAGCAAAGCCAATTGTAATGCACTAGTCAGAATGGCCCCTTGCACTAGCGTGTGTCACTTTCCACACTGCTTGTGAAGAAGCCAAAAGGAAGAGAATACTGGTTTAAGACTGTTCACTAATAATGATGTTATCCCCAGGTGCATGGTTGTACTCAATCCTGTTACTACTGTATCTACGATCCTACCTACATGCAAGTATCTCCCTTGTTTTAATGTCCAGTAGATAAAAAGCTAACATTCGGTTTTCCTTTTATTTGAGTCATTAGCAACATGGTGGACAGAATGTCTTAAGGATTCACAAAGGTGCCTCCTCTTTCTCTCAGAACTTCAATAGTGACATGAAGGATAACACTGTCAAGCAGTTCAATTCTGTTTCTTTTTTTTTCCCTAAAAAGACTTGAAGAAACTAGTACATAAAGTTGCAAAAGAAAAATTATGATTCCTTTAAAAGCTTGAATGCTAACTGGAGCATGCACTCCCTTCTAAATAATATTCTCCTACCAATGAGAATAACAAGTTGATTCAGCAACACACAAGACCAAAAACTAAATTACAATTAACGGACTTTTTGGTACTTGTGGGATATTTTAGACAATGGCCTTAATTTTTTTAGTAAAGTAAAAATGTCCACAAAGCAAAGGGTAGATATGTTGACTAGATCATCATGCAAATCAGGTGGGCATCCTTGCAGCTGTTCAGAAAAATAATGAGGGATAATGATCAATATGCATACAGTCAATCCATTCCAGACATAAACATTCAGCCTCACTTGGAAAAGAAACACCGCCTACAATGGAGGTCTGTCCCTTTTCCACTCCAATGATCTCTGAGCAACAATTATGCCTCCAGATAAGAAACAATCTTGAGAAACCTGTCAACACTGCAGTTCTACCACAAAAGAGAGAAGAAAGCCTCAAAATGAGAGTTGATAGGGAAATTTCTCCTCTGCGGCCAGGGTCACAGAGGGCTCCTGCCTCACCCCGCCTGCTGTCACAGTTCATGAAAATGGTACACGTGGAGCATGAGTAGTAGTGTCCAAATCACAAAGTTGAAAATATTTACTTGTAATCATCTATAAATTCTTCAGAAAGACTTGGAGTCTTTTTAAAAAATAAAAAGATTTAATCACAGATTTGAAAGGCAGAGTTATGGAGAGGGAGATATCTTGTATTTGCTGGTTCACTAACCAGATGGTCACGACAGCCAGGGCTGGGCAGAGCCAAAGCCAGGAGCCTAATGCTTCTTTTGTGTCTTCCACATGGGTGGAAGGGACCCAGGCACCTAGGTCATCCTCCACTGCTTTGCCAGATCATTGGTAGGGAGCTGGATTTGAAGTGGAGCAAGCAAGACTTGAACTGGTGCCCATATGGGATGTTGGCATTACGGGCAGTGTCTCAACCCACTATGCTGCAGCTCCAGCAGCAATTTGAATCTTTCAGTACAGAAAGATCACTGCCATTAAGTGTAATTAAGAAAATTTTAGACTTCAATTTCCCCACACAGAGATTATTGCCTTGCACTAGAAGAACTACAAATAATTTTTTTCTTTCAATGTGCTAACCCTTTGATTAAAAAAAAAGTTATAGTTACAATCTTTGGAAAACGTACAGCACAAAAGAGCACTATCAATCTTTTGCAGGTCAAACTCTGAGGATCCTGGAGCTACTCGATGAAGAGTTTTATCCTTATTTGTGATGGCCATCAGATCAGATTGTTCACCTGAGGAAATACTAACTAGAAGACTCACGTGATTACAAGTCTCCTCAATTGGAGTCAACTTTAATTAGTTACAACTAAACTTATCAAGAACCAGCTAGTCTACAAATTCAAGAGGATTTCTCTAAATACCCACTCTCAAAAAGTCTCCTCTCTATGAGTATTCTAAAAATACACTTTCATAAAATGAAAGTGACGATAATTTCTTATTAACAAAGTCTTTCCTGTAGGCATTTTAGAAGAATTCTTCATTATGTCAGATATATACATACATTGCTCTCAGTATCTTTAAAAAAAAAATACTTGGAGAGACGAAGAGATAGATAAACATAGAGAGACAGGGTTAGACGGATACCTTCCTACACTCATTCCCCAAGTGCCCCAAGAGTCCCCAGAAGGGGCTGGAGCGGCAGGGGGGTGGGGGAGGGTGTCCCCCACGGGTGTCAGGAACCCTCAGCCTTAGCTATCAGCACAGCCTCCCCAGGAAGCTGGAGTCAGCTGCTGCTGCTGCTGGGTGCTGAACCCAGGCACTCTGATAGGCACGGGCCTTAGCCACTAGGCCAGATGCTCACTTCACTTCGAGTCTCATCCCACACTGCAATTTAGCTTCTGCTCTCAATACTTACAGTTGGACCTAGAAATCACTAGTGACTTCTAACTCAGTGTGGGCCACACTAACATCAAGTTATTCATGTTAGAAGCTGGTCCATTAAAAATCATCTGTGCTTCGTAGGACCTCTTTTTGTGATATGTTTATGGTCATTAACACTCACTAGAAATAATACACAGTTAAAAGCAAAATACAGAATTTTAAGGAAATCATTGGTCTCTTGTGGATATACAACAGGCTTCAAAAGGTTCATTGAAAAATGGAATTAAAGTTGAGTTTATTTTGGTACAAATTTTAAAATCCATGCAGAGAAACAGTCTTAATCTCAAGGGAAATGTGTATTATGAAAAAGTATGCACGGACTACTTATTTATTTAAAGATTTATGTATTTATTTGAAAGAATAAAAGAAAGAGGGAGACACAGAAAGAGACAGGTTAATTGCCCAAATGGCCTCAATGGTCAGGGCTAGGCCAGGCCAAGGCCAGGAACTCCATCTGGGTCTCCTTCACAGGTGCAGGGACCCAAGGACTTGGGCTATTTTCTGCCACTTTCCCAGGCATATTAGCAGGGAGCTAGAATGGAAGTGTAAGAACTGAGACTTGAACCAGTGCCTGTGTGGTATGTTGGCATTGCAAACAGTGGTTTAACTTGTAGTATCGCAAAGGCTGGCCTCAGTAAAAATCTTTTGATTCAAATTTCCCATGATCTTTCTGAAGTTCCCTTTGTATACTATAGTCCAGTGAAATATACAATATTATGGGACATGACATTCAGTGAAATGTACAATATTAGGGGCCTTGACATTTTTTAAGTGTCTGAATTCTGGATAAAAAAGCTTCAGACGTCTGAAACTCAATAATTAGCTTGCCATTAGTACATAACATTTACAATAAAATTTCAAAGCTCAACAACAGAGTGGATTCTGGACAATGATTCTGGGTGAGATTTCTTGGCATAACTGACTTACGATACTTCTTTGGATTCTGTTTTCAGCCCCCAGGGAGCCAGGAGACGGGCACAGTGTGCCATGTCCCTGTGCTATTGCATTCTTGCACTCTGGAATCTACGCTGTTGTCAAGCATCAGCTGCTATGCCCCTCCGTGGACTCAGTCTGAGCAGTCTGGGGGGCGGTGTCTGCACAGGTCTATGGCACGCTACCATGCCTCACATGGTGGTTGGCTACAGCTGCCCTCAAGAGAGCGTGCTTCTCTTAATTGGCCACCTGATGACTGTCAAGTTAAAGGTCACTTTCATTTTTCTTCAAAAGGGTCTACAGCTCAAACATTCCCTATATTATTTTTAAAAAAATCCCTTCAGCCATTTATATATTCTAAAATAACAGTTATTTAGCTTCATCTGTGCACATTTTGCTAACGGCTTGGACCTGATTCAGTATCATGTACATAAAGGTGGGTGCTTTGTATAAATGAAAATGGCCTGAACAAATAAAACTGTCAAAACCTCCAAATGTTAACTGATAAGGGCATTATGAATAATTTCTTTTTTTTTCTCAAGAACTATTTCTCCCCAAAGCTGACTGGGCTAAGGAAGATGAAGCAAAAGTAAAAACGGAAGCAAAGAAGCAAGATGGAAAGGGTAATGGAACATGGATTTAGGCTGGCATTTATCAACATGTTTTTCATGATTACTTCCTATAAGGAAGGTAACGCTGTTTAAACCAAAGCATATTAGTTAATTTGATAGAATTTAAAGTCAGGTTAAATGCTTCACAATAACAGAAAGTAAATATTAAATATTAAGATTCTGTTAGGAGGGATGAACCACAAGCCATGGTATATCAAAGATGTCCTCATCAACAAGAAAATATTCTGTCCCTTTGGAGGCAACATTATTCCCACTGACAGCGCATCAGAGTAGATGGATCTCCATTGAAACACTAATCCTGCCACTGGGATGTCTGACCTTAAGAGGTCATGCCACTGCCCCAGGGTTCAGTACCTCCATTTCTAATAACCGGGTAATAAGCAGTCCCTCCTTGCCATAGAACTAGCAAAATTTTAAATGCAATACTGCATATAATCCATGCAACAGTGACTCAAGTACAAGAAATAGCAAAAAACAAGAGCTTCTGCTGCTACTATTGTTATCATTTTTACTACTGGAGTTTAGACAGGAAGAAGTTTAGACATGACTCAGGGAAGCGACTGAATGAGAATTTGACACCGAGATATGTAAAAGCCTTCGATACAGAGCAACAGAACTCCAGGGTAGACCCACCACAGAGTTCACCTTGAACTTCGGTGCCTCTCTATGAAGCCAGACCATCAAGTTAGAATGCACTTTAAATACAGTGCAGAGTGTGCGTGGAGAGGAGGAAAGCTCCTGGGGCCTGTGCTGTCTCATCGCGAGAAGAGTGGAGACAGCCACAGCCTGACAGCTACGAACACCCGGAACACAACCACTACTTTCAAGTACAAAGTCGACTACGGGACCAAAATGCCACTGCTGCCGAGGAAGGGAAGAACAAGTGTGGAGTCTCCTGCCTCGTTCCCACAGAAAGGCTGACAGAACATTCTGTGTAGACCCTTGCTCCTTTCACGTGGAGGGTAAAGGAATCCTACCCCATCTCACATTTAAAACGGAAAGTTACTCACCATAGGAAACATCACCGAAGTGAAGAGCGGGCACATTGAAGTGGAAGGTAGGCCCAATGACACAGCCTCTGGAAGGCAAGTGGGGGAGAACAGAGAATCCAGTGAATTCAGGGTAACAAGCTGGAACTTGGGAGAAGATAAAAGTGCAAAAAACCTACTGAAGTCAGTTGTAGATACCAGCACATAAATCATGAGATGATGGCTAGTCACAGTGGCTCTTAAAATTCTTTGTCAGGACTCAAACAGTGGGCTTAAATTTAAGCAAATGACGTTGTGGTTAATTTATTGCTTTATTCTTATCAATGATTAGGGGCAGAGGCTGAGCAGGCAAACTGCCAAACCACTGGCACAAAAGGTGGTAAATTTGGGTGTCATGTAAAGCATGTCATGTAAAAAACTATTAGCTCATTAAAACATAACGATTACATATCTGAGAAACGTCAAAGATCAATGATTTGAGTAATCCCTGATGATCCATGCTTTCCTAACACTTTTTAAAAATTATTTATTTATTTGAAAGGCTGAGTTAGAGAGAGCGAGAGAATGAATCTTCCATCTGTCAGCCCAGGCCAAACTCAGTTCCCTATAACTCCATCTGTGTCTCCTATATGTATGCTAGAAACCCAAATATTTAGGCCACCTTCTGCTGCTTTCTTAGGTGCATTAGCACAGAGTTGAGTTGGAACTGTAGCAACCAGGGTTTAAACTGGTATCCACATGGGATGCTGGCATTACAGGTCATGGCTTAAACCCTTGTGTCACAATGCTGATGTCCTCCCCTCCTCCAGCCTTCCCCCCAGCTGACAAAAAGCCTCTTAATTCCATCCATGCTACCACCTAGTTCCATTCATATCACTACATAGTTCCATTCATACTGACTTCCAGTTGTAACCTCAGCCTGTCCCTTTACCTCCAGTAGTCTGTTTAGGATTACACCTGGTCTACCAGGACAATCTCTAAACTGAATTAACTAGAGAACTTAATCCCATCTGCCACCTTAATCCCCAAGTGTCACATAACCTAAACAGACATCTTTGAGAACCACTACTCTACATTTCATACCTATAGTAAGTTAATGGTTGTAGATCTGCCTTTTACTTATTTCAAGCTAGAACATCTCTCCAAGATCATGAGGGCTTACCCTGAGTGAAATGAATCAACATTTAAAGATCCTTTCAGGTTACCTGGTCCAGTACTCTCTTGTTTAAACATGAGGGAAGTATCTTATTTAATGAATAAATGTCTCTTTATAAAAGATAAGATATGAGCCCAGCGCAGTCGCTCAGTGGCTAAAGTCTCACTTTGAAACACCAGGATCCCATATGAGCGCTGGTTCATGTCCCAGCAGTCCCCTTACCATCCAACTCCCTGCTTGTGGCCTGGGAAGGCTGTGAGGATGGCCCAAAGCCTTGGCACCCATGTGGGAGACCCGGAGAGAAGCTTCTGGCTCCTGGCTTCGGATTGGCTCAGCTCTGGCTGTTGTGGCCACTTGGGGAGTGAATCAACAGATAGAAGATCGTCCTCTCTGTCTCTCCTCCTCTCTGTATATCTGACTTTCCAATACAAATAAATTTTTTTAAAAAATAATAATTTTCCCTGGTTTTAGAAATTGTTCGTTGTTTGAATCACCAGGACATTTTTGGATATATAAAACAGAGCCTTAAATGAACTGAAATGATAGAGGACACCAAGCTAATCCACTTCTCTTGGAAAACAGTGATTGGTGTGGGGATAAAGCCCCCGTAAACACTCCTTCTGCAGTCAGGTTTTCTTTTCCTTTGAAAAGACCCAGGAATTAACAACATTCCCTCAAACTGCCTGCCCCTGAATGGGAATGTGGGCAAATGGGACTGTCCAGAAGACAGAATGAGAGCCTTAACTTCCACAGGGAATTGGAGTTGTAGCTAGCCAAGTCCACTTGTTAATAGGTTCCTGGGAGATAGTCAAATTCACAAGAGAAAACGCATACACACATTAACCTATTCCGACAAATAATAAAGATATACAGATACACAGAGAAACACACACACGCATACACAGAGGTTTCAAAAATTCACCCAGGGAATGACAATATTATTTAATATTAAAGGCTCCCAGAAATATTTTTAAATGACAGCTTCATTGATATATTATTTACATGCCATGAAATTAATCAATTTCAGGTGCATAAATCAATGGTTTTTGTCTTTTCACAGATACATACAAACATTACCACATCACTACAATCAATTTTAGGACATTTTTACCATCCCAAAGGAAATTCCATGGCCTTTGATTATTGCTCTCCTTCCTGTATCCCCTAGCCCTGAGCAACCTCTAGCGAACCTCTCATCTACAGAGATATGCCGACTCCAGACATTTCATGGCAGTAGAATGTGGAGTTTGGTTTTTGGTGATTGGTTTCTTCCACTTGCCATGTCTGCAAGGTTCATCCACTGAATCATTTTGTAGCATGCATCAGTGCTTCATGCTTTTTTTTTTTCATTCTACTATTGGATGTACAACATTTTGCTTACCTGACTATACGGGTGTAGGGTCCCAAGGCTTTAGGACGTCCTCTACTGTTTTTCCAGGACACAAGCAGGGAGCTGGGATGGAAGTGCAACAGCCAGGACACAAATCGGTGCTCATATGGGTACTTGGAGGTAGATGACTAGCAAATTGAGCCATTGTGCCAGGCGCCTACATTTTCATTTTGCACCAACATTGTATTCTTGGGACAAATTCCACCTGTTCATGGTATATAATCTTTGTGGTACCTTTCTGGATTAGGTTTGCTAGTATTTTGTCAAGTACTTTTGCACCTATGTTCATAAAGGTTCTACAAGATTAATCTCAATGCTTAAGAACAGATCTTCGGGCCCGGCGGCGTGGCCTAGCGGCTAAAGTCCTCGCCTTGAATGCCCCGGGATCCCACATGGGCGCCGATTCTAATCCCTGCAGCTCCACTTCCCATCCAGCTCCCTGCTTGTGACCTGGGAAAGCAGTTGAGGACGGCCCAAAGCTTTGGGACCCTGCATCTGCGTGGGAGACCTGGAAGAGGTTCCTGGTTCCTGGCATCGGATTGGCGCGCAGCAGCCCGTTGCAGCTCACTTGGGGAGTGAATCATCGGATGGAAGATCTTCCTCTCTGTCTCTTCTCCTCTCTGTATATCCGGCTTTCCAATAATAATAATAATAATAATAATAAAAAAAAAAAGAACAGTTCCTCATGGGTTTATCGTTCCCCCGGTGATGAAAAATTGAACGCTGGATGTTCTGAAGGGTATCCATGACTATCAGCAACACCTCATGATGCCAGGAAGCTAAGGGCTCAACTCAAAAGCTTCCAGGATTAGTCTGTCGGAGCTGATGGAAGCATCTCAAAGTAATCGATGATCTGAGGGTAGGAGGCGAAGGCTTCATTTGCAAGCTTGCTCTCCCTGTCTCTCTTGATCACCTCTGTGTCATGAAATGTGAGCCATGTTGCAGGTGGGGAGAGGGTTGAAGTTCATATAAGGTAAAAGTGTACATCCTTCTCCCACCATATGTGTACTTGAAGGATGTCAATCACAGGATGGGATAAAAACAGGACAGCTCCTCCAAGGTCAGTGTTACCCAAACATTTAAAGACCAACCCAATTTTTTTTCTATTGAGGCATACATGAGAACATTATGAAAAACAATTTAAAAGCTTGTAAATATTTCAGATAAAACTTTTTTTTTTTTTTTTTACAAAAAATAAAATAAAATCACAATTGTAGAAGGCTGCCCTGGCTCTGCCACAAGTCTGCCTCCTTGGTTTTTCTGGGTGGTGTTATTGTGACTGGCTACCATGATGAAGCCCCAGACAGGGCTGCCTAACAGGAACTCCTTTCTCTATCTCTCTGGGGCTATTGTGGGTAGGGACTTTTCCCAGAGGGCCTTTCTTTTCAGTTTAGAGATGGTCGTCTTCTCCTGTGTCTTTCCCGGATTCAGAAGCTAATTACGTTGGATTAGATCACTGTAATCTAACTTTCCATTTAAAGCCCTGACTCCAAGAACAGATCTGGAGGTGGTGGGTGTTAGAACTTTGACCTATGCATCTTGAGCAGCACAATTCATCACATAATGGAGGTATTTACGTAAATTTGAGAATAAATGATAACTACCTCTGGGCTGACTTTTCAGATTCAGAATTCCAAGGGATTAACACATTTCCTAGGGCCCTCCGACAGCCATCCGTCTCTTTTCTATGGTAATCTCCAGACCTCAAGGGAGACCTCAGCTTGTCTGTGAAATCCTGTTAGCAGTGACCACAAAAGAGAGACTTCCACAGTAATGAACAACTCGTTGCTGTGGGAATCCGCAGCAATGTGTTCTGAAGATAGGACGTTTCTATCCTGAAGACACAATTCTTCTAACGCACTAGAATTTTTTTTTTAAAGATTTATTATTATTGGAAAGCTGGATATACAGAGAGGAGGAGAGACACAGAGCAAGATCTTCCATCCGATGATTCACTCCCCAAGTGAGCCGCAACGGCCGGTGCTGCGCCAATCCGATGTCAGGAACCAGGAACCTCTTCCAGGTCTCCCACACGGGTGCAGGGTCCCAAAGCTTTGGGCCGTCCTCAACTGCTTTCCCAGGCCACAAGCAGGGAGCTGGATGGGAAGTGGAGCTGCAGGGGTTAGAACCGGCGCCCATGTGGGATCCCGGGGCATTCAAGGCGAGGACTTTAGCCGCTAGGCCACGCCGCCGGGCCCACGCACTAGGAATTAAAGCTATATATGTGTGTGTCTTCCCAAGGGTTGGGAGGACATAAGTTCTTTACAGAACCTGAGGACAAACTTGGCTACACTAATGACTTCCGATGACCACAAGCCCCTGGAGAAGTGCCTCTCTTGGGCTGGGTGACACCGTGAAGGGGACTCTTGTTTGCAAGAAGTATGGCTGAGATCTTTCAAAGATTTTCCTCAAAGTAAAAGCAAAAGATGAAGGTAGAGCAATAAGCAGTCAACAGCCACAGCTTAGGCAAGATGACTTTGTTCAGGTTACTGGAATAACTTACTTTCTAATTACATTCTAAAATGTAAACAGAAAGAAGGAACGGACTCATTCTCTAAATCTTTATTCCAAAATGTTTTAATTTACAGGGAAACTGCATCCTCAAGCAGCATCTGTAACTGTACTACAATAAGTCACCTGTGTTTAGTACAGTAAGTAATTTTGGTGGAAATTCAGCATATCCCATCATGCTGATTTGATTGTAGTAGCCAAGATGGTTACAGGGACATCTAGGACATGGTCTATTCTTCAGGAAAGCAATAGATCTAGACTTTGAGTTACAAATGCACCTTACCTGATGGTCAATTTCACATGCTCAGGTGACCCACCGACATAGACCAGGAACTCCTCTTCAAAGTGCCCCAGGATGGCAGGGCTGAAAGAGATCTGCACGGCTTGGACTCCGCCTGGTACGATGATGCCTTCTTTGGGGCAGAAAACAAAGCAGGCCCCCGAGGCTGACGTTGGAGGGATCAGGTGGAAAAGGGCATCGATACTGCCTTTGTTGTACAGAATCGTCTACACCAAAGGCAAAGATGAGAGGGTTAGTAAGGGAGCCACTGATGGACTTTCACATGAGCACGGGGCTGCAATACTCACAGCAAATGCAGAGAAAGTTATGGGGAATTAGAACACCTTTCAGAGAGATATGAACATTCTGCCCAGGAAGCTTGACAGTCACAGAGTAATTTTATGTTTTTAGCCTCTTCTTCAAAGTGAAGTTAGGGGCTGGCACTGTAGCAAATCGGCGTTAAGCTGCCTCCTGCAATTTCAGCATTCCATAGGTGCATCAATTTATATTCTGGCTAACTTGCGTCTGATCCATCTCCCTGCTGATGTACCAGGGAAAGCAAGGAAGATGGCCTAAGCACTTGGAACCCTGAACTCAGGTGGAAAAATGAGATGAAGCTCCTGGCTCCTAGACATGGCCATTTGGGGAGTTAATCACCAAATGGAAGATCTCTCTCCCTCTTTCCTTAAATATTTCTCTCTCTCTTTCTCTCTCACTCACTCTCTCGTTCTCTATATCTGCCTCTGTCTCTACAATTCTACCAAATAAATAAATACATCTTTGTAAAAATAAAATTACATGAAGTTAGCAGTCTGCACTATGTTCTTGCTATAAAGGTGGGTCACAGTTGCCTGAGATGCTTGCGTCCCAGAGTTCAGAGTGCCTTGTTTCAGTCCTAGCGCCTCTACTCCTGACTGTAGCTTCCTAAGGCACACTCCAGGAGACATCCACAGGGGAGTCCTGCGAGGGGTTCCGGGCTCCTGGAGTCAGCCTTGCCAGGTCCTGGCTGTGGTGGACAGTTGAGGAACTGAACAAGAGGAGCTCTCTAGCTCTCTCTCTCTTGTTCAGTTCTCATCTTTCAAGTAAAAACATAAAAACAGATCTTCTTAAAAAGAGATGGATTAACTGAGCCATATATGAGATATATGTGAGTATGGACGAGCCGTGGCTGGGCTGAAACTCTCAACAGCAGGAACCAGAATGGGTCGAAGAGCGGTGCTGGCCGAAGGACCTGCTGGTATGCGTAAAGCCTGACACCAGGAAGGGGTCGGATGGAGGAATCTGAACAGTTCCTCTGACAGGACACTGACCCTACAAATAAACGCAGGAAGCATGGAGGTAAACAACCCAGAAGAGGCTTTGGAAAGTGACCCACTGGCATACATTTGGCTCGGGTTGGGGGCAGACCAGGCTGAGTCAGTTCACGTCATCCACTGGCAAATCCGAGCGCTGGAACTGTGTGGGGGCCTGGCCAGGTTTGGTTGCGATAAAAAAGCAGTACAAAACACAAAATGCCAAGGCGAAATGGCCTGTGCCGGTAGGGAACGCAGCACCCAACCAGCACACCTCCCACTGGTTTCAGTGAGGGACTAGTGTGTGATGGGCAGAGCCGGGGAGAGCTGCAATACTCATTGGTTCCAATGGAGGTCGGGGCTCAGAATAGAACCAACCCAGGGGTTACAACCACCAGCTGATCGGAGTGATGGACTGTGGCGGGTACTGTGCTTACTAGTAGTGTATTTAGGAGCCTGGACTGGGAATGCCTCAAAGTTTCTTTGGGGATTCCCCTGAACAAAATGGAGGAATCAAAACATTAACCAAGAAAAGATGGAAGATAGAGTAGATCAATCAACCACCTCAGCTATATGTTTGCAGCGGAAAACTGGACAAGGGGAAACTCTAAGATAGACTATGTCAATCAGTGGACTCTGCACCAGCCTCATCATACCTGGACTGTTGCTGATGATATGTTGCAGCTTCTAATTGATAGAGGTGACGCTCTGCTGGCTCTGCCTTCAAACCTGAGAGGGCCTCCCTAAGAGGCCGTTGAACTTGACTGGACAGTGGGATGCCAGACTCTGTATGGTGTGAGCTTGTAATTAGGGAATCCCAACGGAACCTGAGCTGTGGTTATGCATCATGGTGAAGGAATTCACCATGGGGGAAGGGTTTGGGGTGAAGGGGGGAGAATCCCAGTACCTATGAAATTGTGTCATGTAATACAATGTAATTAATGAATAAAAAAAAAGAGATGGATTATAGTCACTTTTACCTATGAAAAGCCTTAAAACAACCTTTCATTTCCTATAAGTTAACTGAGCAGAGGTATTTTAGATGCACAGAAAGATGGAAGTGAAAAACAAAAAGCAAGTCAGACTATAGCACCGGGAAGTCCGGAACCCATGCTTGGCTTGAAGAATGTCAGTGAGGCAGCCCTGAGGATTCAGGATCACAGGGTTCTCTTGCGGTGCTGCTGGTACATCCTAGTGGGGTACACCCATCTTCCACCCCAGTGGTGAATGGCTGCCCTGGACTTCTCACACAAGTAATACTTTCACTACAGAAAAGTTTTGTTGCCTTCTGGGAGTCGTGTGTACATGAAGAGCTCAGGCTTTGCCTGCAGAGTCTGCCACAGTGGGAGTCAGGTTACCACTCCCACTCTGCCCTCCACAACGCCTGCACATGCACTACAGACACACCGTCTTATTCCAGGCCTCCTAAGCCACTGTCTCCATTGCCTGCCAATGGCTGTGTCTCACACCCAGAAGGGAGAACATCATGTCATCTCATTTTATGTACAAACTCCTTTCAATCTAAACTTAAGGCACTGGAGGACAAATAGGATGAGATCACAAAGAAATATGCAGGAGGTTAGTGGGAAAGTGTGAAGCATGCTGGGAGCTGAAAGCTAAGGGAGGAGGCCAAATGTGACAGGAGTATACGCCCGACAGAAGCTTGTATGCATTTAACTTCAGATTAGAGGCCATCCCTGACCTTGAAGGGAGATGGCTGTGGAATTGAAAGGACAAATGTTTAGGGAGTGAGGAAATAGCAATGACTATTTGGGCTTCCTGCTTTTGAGAAGTTTCATAGAGGGAAGTGAGACTGGGGGTTAAAGGAGACTTAATATTATTTGCATTAAATGAGACAGGGCACATTCAGCACCTGGTCCAGGGGAAGCGCCTAGTTATTGCCATCAGAGAAGGGGCAGGATGGCCAGAAGAACAGGGTCTGGGTAAGTTCCCCGGCCTGGGCTGCCTCTGAAGAAGCAAACAGAGGACAAGGCTACAGGGAAGAGAGAGCCAGCTGCCTCCCCAGACAAGGGCAACCATTTCCACCAAGAGAGATGGCTATGGAACATTCAAGAAGACACACAAGTAACCATACTTGCTGTCTGGTTAGCCTTTCAATGTTCATTTTTCATCTCCCTCATTCTAAGTTCTGTGGTAGTAGGGCTTATGCATCACCCCTTGTTCCTTTTAAAGAGGCCAGTGAGAAAAGGGATGATGGCTGGGGACTCTGGAACCAGACTGTCTCGGTTCAGATCCAGCCTTCCATAGGCTTCATTGTGAACCGTGTAACTATGGACAATCTACTCAGATTCTCTGGGCCCCAGAATTTCAATCTGCAAAATGTAATACTATCTTTATGGAATGTCTCACCCAGATTTTCTATATGGGGACAGTCCCCTCTCCCCATTAAAAAAATGTGTGTCATTCTTCCACCTTTGACCAAGGAGCACCCACTTAGGAACACAGAACCCAAGAAAGAATTTGGAGCACGACTATGAGTCCTTATGACTCTTGGTAACACTCTCACCCCTGCAATCTGACTCCTTGAAGAAGAGAACATTCACAACAGAGCTTCACCTTCCAGTTATTCTCCTTGGTAATTACATTGGGGAATAAATGTACACTCTCGGGAGTTCTGGTTTAATTCTTTATATGTCTGCTAAGCTCAGCAATGACTAAGCGCTAGTTACTCAAATTTGTCTCAAGCAGGTACTGTCCCTCTCTCAAGCCTGCCTGCCCGTTCTGTTGCATCGCCCCATCAACACTTCTTTACCTACCCGTGCTCTGCTGTTACAATCTGGGGGGGTAGGATGCGATAGCCCACACCACACTCCTGCTAGATCTGTAAGGAGTAGAGTGGGTGTTCGGTTTTGAATCCTGGTCCTACTCCTTATTTCAGATTCCTAATAACACACAACTTGGGAGGCAGCAGATGAGGCTCAAGTAGCTGTGTCCTGTCAACCACATGGGTGATCCTGGCTGAGTTCTGGGATGTTGGCTTCACCCTTGCCCAGCCGCAGCTGTGTGGGCATTTGAAGACTGAACCGGCAGACAGAAGATCTCTGTCTCTTTCTGTGTCTGTCTCTCTGATTTTGAAATTTTAAAAATTGTAAAAAGTTGTTACAACACTCAGGGAATCTTGCATTTTGCATCAGGTCTAGAAGTGATTTTCTGAAGTGTTGTCTGTAAGGTACAGTCTTTAGGATGCCAGGAAAATGCACACTGGTTAACTTATAACTAGAATAGTGATTTCATATGAACCTTTTCTTACTTTCCCTACGTGACCCTTCTCCCAAATGCAATACAGGACAATGCCGACAGAATATAGCCATGCTACTTTGCATTGCCTGACAAACATGCAGCTGATGTCACATTCCATTAGCTGACTAAGAGTGCAAGGGAGGCTGGGAAATGTGGTCTAGCCATAAGCACAGAAGAGGAAATGGATTTAGGGAATAGAAAAGTTGACTGTGAGAAAAATTAAGCAGCTTGGCAAGGTGGTACAGTTTAAATTGTATGCCTGTGTATAGTCTATCTCATCAGAACATCACAACATTGCTGCCTCCCATCCCTGCCTCTCCACGTAAGCCACAATTACCCTGGTCAAGGGAGGTGAAGGGCACTGTCCTCAAGCCAGATTAGGCTGGGCTGAGCTGAGTTGGCTGCAGGCTGGGTTTGTTCAAGGCCAAAGAGTAGGATGCTGAGAGGTTGAAGGACTGAAATGATTGCAAAGGCCTTCTCTTGCCAGAACAGGACAGCTTTTCTGTTCCCTGAACCTAGTTCCTCTCTTATTGTGCTTATAGCTGGGCCACCTTTTCCAGGCTGCCTTGTAGTCATGGTTGGCTAATGGAATGTGAACAAAAGTATGGTGTTCCACTGCCAACGTCACCTCCTACCAAAATCTCCTGTACGGTCTTCCCTACTCTGGCCCTGATTCAGTGTGACACAGCTGAGATATCAGTTTTACAGCTTTCATGGTAGGAATGGCCACGTCGAGGAAGGATGGAGCCAGGGCTCTGCACCTTCAGCTGGAGGAGAGAGCACCGGCTGACTGGGGCCTGCGCTTTGGACTGATGATGTACACAGCAGAAGAAACCTCCATCACGCTTGAGATAGACTCTTTTTTCCTTTTTG
This sequence comes from Ochotona princeps, assembly GCF_030435755.1. Taxonomy (NCBI): domain Eukaryota; kingdom Metazoa; phylum Chordata; class Mammalia; order Lagomorpha; family Ochotonidae; genus Ochotona; species Ochotona princeps. The sequence continues at coordinate 10,359,003 of NC_080847.1, forward strand.
TTATATATTTAGTACTGCCTTGCTTAACAAAACTCCTCTGGGCCTCAGCTTAGGCAGCTGTAAAATGAAAACAGTAACTGTATAAACTCCGCTTGGTATAAACTTCACTTGGTGAGGACCAAGGGAAGAAATGCATTTCAAACCCTCCCACCATGGTGGATTCCTCCACCTTGTTGCATAACCACAGCTCAAGTTCAGTTGAGATTCCCCCATTGCAAGCATACACCAAACATAGAGTCCAGCATCTTATTGTCCAGTCAAGTTCAACGTCTTCTTAGGTATACCCTCTCTGGTCTGAAGACAGAGCTAGGGTTTGGGGAGGGGTGGGAGCACCCAAGTATCTATGTAACTGTGTCACATAATACAATGTAATTAATGAAGTTAAATAATAAAAAAAAAAAAAAAAGAAATGCATTTCAAAGCACCAGCACGGTGCTCAGCACACAGCAAGGGCAACGTCACTGACGCTATCAGCCACCATATGCCTTTATTTACCATTTGTAAAGTAAATACAATGTGGCCTTCCTTTCACAATTCTGTAAAGATTAGAAAACACATGCACACACACGTGTACATAGAATGAGTCACTGCATTTGACACCTATTCGTCACTCATTAAATAATTACTTTTACCATCTTTATAAAACCCAAATATGATCCTTTCTAAAACAAAGTTTCAGTGGTTACAGTTTGACCAGAATATAACAATGTGTCCCAGGTACAAATTAGGAGAGTACATCTTGTACAATTTCTATTTAATTGAATACAATAGGCAGGAGGGGATGCAAGGGGGACTCTTCCAGGAGTCCTCATGATCAATTTTTAAAAAAAAAAAAACAAAAACATAGACTGGGGAAAATTCTAAAGTGTGAAAACAGTTATTCTCATTAGAACATTCTAGAAAATGTAAAATGTTCTCTGTCCTCCAAGCTGTAAGATTTATGCCATCAGATATAAAGTACTAGACAGATGGGAGGATGTATTTATGGCTTTCTCCTTCACAATCCACAACTTAGTTGATAAAACCAACTAAGTTATGGCTTTGACGTGCTTTGGTTTTCTGTAACTTTAGAAGGTGGCTGATGAGAATGGAAAAAGTTACTCCTATCAACACAGATAATGCAGAAGGGGAGGAGACTTAATACTATGGAGTCTGATTGAGGACCAGCAATGGCAACTAATTTTCTATCAAATCAAAACACACACCATACAAATCAAACAAAAATGCCAAGTACTGTTGGCAGTCTCTGTGCAAGGTTGGGGGCTTACCTCATAGCAATGTACAGAGCCAAGGAAAACTTTTCCTACATCCAGCAGTTCAAAGTTGAAGTGCACCTTGGGCCCCATGCCTTCCCCTTTGATTCGGAGAGGCAGACGGATCTCACGGCCTAGAACACAAATTCAGACTTGATCATCCTGAATAGTGTTTTCTTGGTACCAACAGAGAAAAAAAAACCAAGATTATCAAATTTTAACATAATTCTTAACATGATTCTGAGTTTTAAGTAAAGGCAGCTATTTCCCTAAATCAAAGAAGGAAGAGGAGAGCATCATGGTGCTCTGAGGGTGCACGACCCCGACAGACCCTCCTTTGGTGTGGGAAGACTCAAGGCATGAAGGACCCGAGTCTCCAGGCCTTCACCTGACCTCTACTGTGCAGGTCAAGGTCTCTTCCTTTGAGAAGTAATGCAACACACTCATGTGTAGTTCTCTGTTACACTCACAACTAAGATGGACCCGGGGTTTAAACACAGCATATAACATTGAACATTGACTGGTTTTGTCCTCCCTTTCAACAGAAACATCTTTGTTGGATGATACATCATCGTTACCAGACATTATAGGGAACGTGGAGCTTCTGTCCTAATTCTACCACCCAGAGAGAGTGAGTTCACATTCTGGCGCCTATCCTTCTACACTTAATCATATCAAAGACTGTCAATGCAAATGAATGCATATCCTATATAATGTTTTGTAATTTCTTTTTTACCTAACAGAACATTTGGAACACTTTTAACATTATCTTCAGTTAAAGCTACCTTCATCATCCTTATTGGATTCATAGTCAACTTTAGGGGAGGTAAATATTTTAAAATCTTTTATTGGGTATGTGAATGACTTTCAGATTTTTCATTACAGAAACTGAGTATGTATCTGTTCATAATTTCCACACACTTTACTCAGGTATTAAGAAGATATCTCAGTGTTTCTGTTCAGAAATAAGCTGACAATGTTTCTGCTCATTTGAGGCAATGTCTTTTCCAATGATTGGTTTTCTTGTTTTTGACTTTGAGTAGCTTTACTGTGACGTCCCCAAAAGTGGTTACATTTACCCTTCTTGTGCTGCAGCACTTACAGAATACGTCGGTGAATGGCTCTTGTCAGAGTCTGACTTTTATTTTCTCTCATTATTTCTTCAAATATTGCTTCTACGCTTGCGGCCCCTCTCCTTCTCTCCTTGACCCTCATGTTTGTTTTTTGACTTTGTCACTAAACACTTCAGGATTTCCATATATTTTCTTTCGATGTCTCTCTGGCTATACATACCTGGTAATTCTTTGAGTTGTTAGTTTGTTATCTTAACTTTTCAGTTCAAATCTGAGCTTCAGTCTTGGTGAGGGCATCATGGGTCCCATCCTGCAACTTGGGGGAGCAGGGTTACCAGGGCCTCTGCTTCAATTCTTCGTCCTTGACCCTGCTGAATTTCTCAGCCTCTCTGCAGTTTCTGTCCAAAGAGCATTGCCTTTAAGGATAATGTGGCCCAAAATTCTGTTGGCTTTGGGTTTCCTTCCTCTGCTAAATCTTGGCTCCATAATTTTTTACTGGCTAAGGAGGTTTCTCATGCTTTCAAAACAGATTTTAAAAACATTTTCTTTGCTTTTCTAGTTGTCTTTAAAAACAGTTAATCAGTCCCTTTGTAACAGCCTAGTAGCTAAATCCTCGCCTTGTATCAGCTGGGATGCCATATGGGTGCTGGTTCGTGACCTGGATGCTCCATTTCCTATCCAGCTCCCTGATCGTGGTCTGGGAAAGCAGTAGAGGACAGCTCAAAGCTTTGGGGTTCTGTGTGGGAGACCAGGAAGAAGCTCCTGGCTTTGGATCAGCTCAGCTTTGACTGTTGCGGCCACTTGGGGAGTGAGCCAGCAGATGGAAGATCTTTCTCTCTGTCTCTCCTTCTCTCTGTAAATCTGACTTTCCAATAAAAGTTAAATAAATTAAAAAAAAAAAAAAAAAAAAACAGTTGGGCCCAGCCAGCGGTGTGGTCTAGTGGCTAAAGTCTTCACCTTGAACACACCGGGATCCCATATGGGCACCGGTTCTAACCCCGGCCATTGCGGTCACTTGGGGAGTGAATCACTGGACAGAAGATCTTCCTCTCTATCTCTCCTCCTCTCTGTATATTTGACTTTGTAATAATAATAATAATAATAATAATAATAATAAAACAGTTAATCCAGGTTACCCTGACATACTGGAAGTAGAATTCCCAGAAAAGAGAATATGCATTGACATTTTGATAGCTATAGTTACATTACTCCACCCCACCTCAGCCCAAATGGTTATACTAATTATACACAACCATGTACTGAGGGATTCCTTCTGTACAAACACTTCCAGAAATGGGTATATTACAACTTTTGAAACTCTGGCAGTTATATTTCCATCATCAGAATTTCAAATTCTTTAAAGAAAAGGAATATATTTGCTCTATGTAACATTTTGAATATTCAAAATACTTTCAGTACTCTATTAGAGATAATTGTCAATGTTACAGCAAATACACTAGAGTCAACCAAGTGACATTTCTAACTTATTATCTTTATTACAAATCGTTTCTACATTTTATGTTCCATTTCTGCTTTCAGTTGGCTTTTGTATGTTTAATGCATTTACTCTCAATGTAGTCATTTCAAAGATGGGAATACTGTCCCTTTGTCCCCTCTAGTTCTTGTCAACATGGTAATCTTTGGGCAAATCCTGCAGTGTTTTGATTATAAGGAACAGAAGCAACACTCAAGAGAGCTGATTTATTCAAGGGGTTCCCCCACTATCTCTGATCCATGAAAAGTGGGTATCCTGAAGTTCGGGTACTGATGCTAATACTTCAGAGCATAAGAAAAAACTTCACCAGGTCAAAACCTGGTGACCTTGCTCCATTTTCTCAGAGTTTTAATCTGGCAATAATTTGTGCTCCTTGGTTAAGAATGAAGTATTTTGATTAAGATCCAACTTTCAGAATGGCAAGGAAAAAGAACTGCAGATATATCACAGAATTAACTGCAGGACTATTTATAACTGTCAGTCCTATAACTTCTTCCATCTGTTACCTTGACTGCCTTCCTTAAAAAAAAAAAAAAAAAAAAGATGTGTTGTAAAAAACAAAGAAAAAGGAGTGAACCAACATTTCTTTGAAAATTATTAATTGCTTCAGAGGAGTTTGTTTATTTGCTTGTTATGAGCCACTTCCCTCACCCCAGAAAGAATGAGAGGATTCTTTCTGAAGAAACATCCCAGAGCCCGGCATGTTAGTCTTGCAGCTAAAGTTGTCGCCTTGCACACACCGGTATCCTATATGAGCACTGGTTCTAATCCCTGCAGGCCCTGCTTCCCATCCAGCTCCCTGTTTGTGGCCTGGGAAAGGAGTAGAGGACGGCCCAAGATTAGGGACCCTACACCTGCAAGGGAGACCCAGAAGAGACTCCGGCTCCTGACTTCAGATCGGCTCAGCTCTGGCCATTGCAGCCGCTTGGGGTGTGAACCAACGGATGCCTCTCCTCCTCTCTGTATATCTGACTTTCCAATAAGAATTAAAAAAAAACAACACTTAAAAAAATAAACATCTGGGCTTGCATTCCTAAACGGTACACCTAAATCTTAGGATCACATTATAAATACTATCTTCGCATAGGATTTTCTAAGTAGATGTTTTTCCTGCCTTGGCAAAAGACAACAAAAGCAACAAATACAAAGGAATTAATAGGCTGTAAGGACAGATTATTCAGAGAGAAAAATATTAACATATTAAAAATTAGAGCAGTTTCTCCACTATGACTGCAGTGTCCTGGATTCACACACGAAAAGCATCAAGATGCACTACCAAATGCCTTTAATGGCCCTGAAATCCTTTAGTGCAACAGATTACCCTGCCTCAAATACCAGCAAGGTAACTCATGGCCATTCAAAGGCTTGCCTCCTCCTGGGGTCTGAATGTTGGTATCTATTCTCAAAATCCATATGCTCAAATATGTACAATATATATTAATTTTCTTGCTTTTATTTATTTTAAAAGCAGGGAGAGCAGGGAAGAAGAAGAGAGCGATTGGGGGAGAGAGGGAGGGAGACACAGAGAAGCCCCTATTTGGTGGATCATTTCCTCAAATGCTCATACCAGCTGGGGCTGGAGCAGGCAGAGAGCAGGAGACCAGAACTCAATATAGGCCTCCCACATTGGCGACAGATATCCAAGTACTAGAGCCATCACCTGCTATCCCAGGCGTACATCAGCAGAAAGCTGGCTCAAAAGTGGAGCAGGTATCTGAATTCAGGCACTGGGAGATGAGATGCAGGCACCTCCACCACTGCCCAAAAGGCTGAATCCCAGATGCAGTAATCTTCATCTCCAAGGTGCTGTTATTAGCAAGTGGGGCCTCTGGCAGGTGATCAGATAAAACAGGCAGGACCCTCATGAACAATCCCTTATAAAAAAAAAGCCCAAGAAATCTCAATTGTCCCTCCCACCACTTGAGGACACGGTGAGAAGTTTCTATGAAAAGTTGGTTCTCGCCAAACGCTAGGCCCACTGCCACTTTCATCTTTGGCTTTCCTCCCTCCAGGACTATGAGCAACAATTTCCTGCGAGGAATAACCCAGCATGTGATGGTGTTTCCTGAAGCCTGAAGACACTAAGATGTGACTCAGGCTGTCTTAGAAGTTAGTGTTATGCTTTAGTTACGTTCCTGCACCATAAGGCAGGGACATTTGAAAAAAGGCACTGCAGGTCTTGCTCCTTGTAGTGCAAGATGGCCCAAGTATTTGGACCTCTGCACCCAAGCGGGAGACCAGGAGCAAGCTCTGGCTTCAATCTGCTTATACTCAGCTGTTGAAATCACCTGGAGGTGAGCCAGTGGATGGAAGATCATTCTCTCTTGCTGTCTGTATTCTGCCTTTCAAATACATTTAAATAAATAAATCTCTCTATTTCTATTTCTTTTTTTTTTAAAGTTAAGACAACTGGATATCCACACAGGATTTATGGCTGACTGCATGATGGCCCCAAAGGTAACTGTTTTTATACCCTAATACTTTTTTTTTTTAATTTGGAAAGTCAGATATACAGAGAGAAAGAGAGACAGAGAGGAAGATCTTCCATCCACTGATTCACTTCCCAAGTGGACTCAATGACTGGAGCTGAGCTGATCTAAAGCCAGGAGCCAGGAGCTTCTTCTGGGTGTCCCACATGGGTGTAGGGTCTCAAGGCTTTGGGCTGTCTTCTACCGCTATCTCAGGCCACAGCAGGGAGCTGGATGGAAAGTGGAGCAGCCAGGACATGAACCAGTGCCTATATAGGATCCCAGCAGATGCAAGATGGAGCATTTAGTCACTAAGCTATCGTACAGGCCCTTATACCCTAATTCTTAAACCTGTGAATACTATTATCTATGGTAAATGGTTAAAATTACTTCATATGTCAAAAGATGAGGCTAAGAAGTTTGAGATGTGGAGAGTAATCCTGTGCTAACTTAAAAGTTACCTTGAATACCATGCATGCAGTAACAGTAACCCTCTGATTTTACTAATTTCCTAAGTTCTTTTGATTATTTTGGGTTCTTCGTATTCCATGTAAAGTTTAGAATCAGCTTTTAAATCTTAAGAAAAATGCAGCTGAATTTATTTTCATTACATTAAATAATTGAATGGGAGGGCAAAATCACATTTTAACAATATGAATTTACTGACCTATGAACAAGGCAAGGTTTTCCATTTGTTCAGGTCCATAATTTTTCTCCTAATGTCTCACTATCTGCAACATATGGGTCTTGAACACCTCTTGTCAAATTTACCTCCAAATATTTCCTATTTCTGAATGTTACTTTAAGTGATTTACCTTTGTAGATTTAATCTCACATTGTTCATTGTTAGGATATAGAAATGCAATCCATTTTCCTCTGTGTAGACATTGTGCACTGAAACCTTGTTACATGTTCTTTTTAGACTGCATCTAAAATAAATAATCTCTAGTATCATCTCCATCTATTTTCATTCAATAAAACACAGATAAAACTTAAGAATCTACACTTTAGATCAGCAACTACAGTGATTCTGGTAACGATTCTCTAAGGACAACATTGTGAGAAACAAATGAAAATCGTTAACTACTTTAACTTCTGCCAGTGCGCCAGACTCAGTCCCTCCTTCAACTCTAAATACAAAAAGATAAAATATGGTTGATCAAAAATATGAAAAAAATATGACTGCTCCAAACACAGAAACAAGCAAAAAGGAACTTGGCATAATCATAAACCAGCGAGATGTTCTTAGGTCCAGAGGTTTGTAAAGTATATACTGGTGTTACAGTCTAGTTTCACACCTGCACAGAGACATCTATCGCTCTATGTCAGCCGTAACAAAGATCATCTTCTACCTCACACTCTAATGAGCAAAGAGGCTCCTAAGAGAAATCAGACTCCAACAAGCAGGGTTGGGAATCTAACTGCACACTCTCTGACAGGTACAAGAATCAGATCTTCGGCCCGGCGGCGTGGCCTAGCGGCTAAAGTCCTCGCCTTGAAAGCCCCGGGATCCCATATGGGCGCCGGTTCTAGTCCCTGCAGCTCCACTTCCCATCCAGCTCCCTGCTTGTGGCCTGGGAAAGCAGTCGAGGACGGCCCAATGCATTGGGACCCTGCACCCGCGTGGGAGACCTGGAAGAGGTTCCTGGTTCCTGGCATCGGATTGGCGCGCACCGGCCCGTTGCGGCTCACTTGGGGAGTGAATCATCGGACGGAAGATCTTCCTCTCTGTCTCTCCTCCTCTCTGTATATCTGGCTGTAATAAAATGAATAAATCTTTAAAAAAAAAAGAATCAGAGGTGAGAAAATAAAAATTGCAGAATTAAAAGGAGAAAAAAAAAACTATAAGGGAGTGCTCATGACCCAGTATTAAAAATGAGCTCATAACACAACACATCAAACCATCTGAAGGAACTATCCAGAATGAAGAAAATCAGGGTTTCCCACAAATACGTGAATTAGCTCTCAAGAGTCCAAGATAATAGAAAATTCCTGAAGAAACTCTAACAGGGGTCTTTGTAAAATCTTTGAAGAAGTAAACAAAAGAATAGAAATCATAATGAGTGAATAAAATGTGAAAGTATTTAAATGACATATTATCCCTACTATGGAAAATCAAGCCAAATAAGTAAAAAACTGAACAGGTACACACACATCGGAGATGAGGCAGAGATACTGAAGAATCAGCTAACAAGAAGACTTTAGAAAAGCTCCAAGAATGCCTCCCAATGAAACAAGGAGACCAGAAATGTCCAGGGCAGTTTGAGAGACATGGTGATTCCATGGGAAATATTTATTCCTAAAAGTTTCCAAAAGGAGAAAACTGAGTTAATGACAGGAAAAAAATTGACAGGCATAATTGCTGAGAATTTTCCAGAACCAAAGAATTTTAGTTTATCTGAAGAATGGATCAAAGATCTAACTCTGTGACCATTAAATTAGTAGAGGAAAACATCCGGGAAACTGCCAGACAACAGCAAAGGCACAGACTTCTTGGAAGAGACCCCAGGAATACAAACAACAAAAGTAGAAGCAGACATGTGAGACCTCATCGAGCTAAGAAGCTTCTGTGCAGCCAAGAAAATACCCAATGAAGTGTAGAGTCAACCAACAGAATGGGAGAAAATATTTGTAAACCATACAACTGATACAGGATTAATATCAAGAATCTATAAACAGCTCAAGAAACTCAACACCAAAACAATCCTGTTAAGAAATGGGCAAAGATGATGAATGGGAATTTTTTGAAGGATGGAATTTAAACAACCAAAAGACACATAAAAAAAAAAAAAAACCCTCAGGATCACTAGCCATCAGGAAATGCGAATAAAAAACCACAGTGAGGTTTCATCTCACCACAATTATAATGGCTATCATGCAGAATTCAAAAACAATAAATGCTGGCAAGGATGTTGATGGAAAATGTGCCCTAATACATTGTCGGCAGGAATGTAATCCTGTGTTACCATTATGAAAGACATTAGCCAATGACCCAGTCATTCCAGTCATGGGAATTTACCCAAATGAAATGAGATCAGTTGTTATCTGTACCCTGTGTTTACTGGAGTTCAATTCATAACAGCTGAGATATGTAATCAATGATTACTATATGAGTAAAATGTGGTATATATACATTAGGGAATACTATTCAGCAGTAAAAAAAAAAACAACCTGTTTTTTCAAACAAAATTAATGTAAGTGGGAACCATAATACTTAGTGAAATAAGCTGGTCCCAGAAAGACAAAAGCCATGTTTTCACTGTTTGGAATGACTAATATACAGAATACAAAACAGTAACATACCTGAGTGAAATTTACATTTTAGGATTTCATTATTGTTTACAGCCCCTGTCTATATATTCTTGAGTACTTGTGGGGCTTTTTCTACTTATTATTTGTTGAATTCTTTATCCTTAGTAGATCATTAAGCTTGTGACTATAAAATTAACCAAAAGAATGTCATTATAAAAGTTAAATATATATATAAGGAAGGAGGAGGGAGGGTAGAATAGGAAATATCAGCACACTACTAAATCTGTACATATGAGATGCATGAAATTAGTTCACCTTACATAAATTAAAAATTTTTAAATGAAGAATATATATGGAGGATTATTCATGCATTTTCCTGAAAAATCCAAGTTCTGAAATAATTACTGATACATACGGTTTAGCTTTACTTTTCCTAAATTTAATTTGATCTTCATTTTTTTCTGTTAAGATTAAAAATTCAAAACTATAACATGTCCTATTCAGATGATGCCTTCTTATGCTATACAGAGTGAAAATGGACAACGGGATTTCATCTTAACAGGGTTTTCAAGGGGGTGGGTATGTCTGAAATCGTCTCCCCCACTCTGCTTTTCTGCATGGGACTCTGCAGCGCCCAGGAACAATGGTATCCAGGGATATGCGACAGATCAAAACAGTGTTGCTTCCTTTGGAAATTCCCATATGCTGACCCAAGCCAAGGATGTCTAGCTTCCCTGTGTTTCTTCAAAAGATAGTCTTCACGGTTAAGTTTTTTCCACATTTCATCACAATGTTAAAAACAAAAAAACAAAAAAAACAAAAAAAAACCAAAAGGACAGTTTCAAGACCCAGATCAAACCATCAGCAAATCTTTATAAACATCTAACAGGCAGATTTCACTACTTCTAGGAAGAGCTAATGATCTGAAATGTAGAAAAGCTATTTAGTTCAGATGAAATGAAAAGACAGCCCTTCGGTGATTCCTGATTTGTTTAGCATCAAGTCCAATGTCCTTGGTCTGGTGTTCAAGGGCAGTCCTCCATGCAACGGGTCCTACCTAGAAACCCAGCCCTTAGCGTCCTGCTTGTCAGGGCCTCTCCCCTTCCAAAGCTGCTGTCAGTCTCTCTCCCTCTTTCAGCTCACAGGGCAATTACAACTTAGCAATTTGCAATGCTTTGCCTTTAATGCTTTTCACATACTGTTTCTCTATGTATTTTCACAAAGTGTCTTTCTCTCTCTGAAGGACCCATCCCTCCCCCCCTTTCCGTTTTTTGATATTATGAAACAATAATTCAAGGGTCATTTTCTCAGAGGAGCCTTCCTTGAAACCAAGACTGAGATGTGTGCCCTGTATTGTCTCTTCTATTTTTATTCACAATTCCCTGTACAGCACTGCAATGTGACTGTGGGGTTGTGTGTCAGTTCCCCTCACTCATTTCTATGCCTTGGAGTGGGGTGGGAGGGCTATGTATCTGTATATCTTTGTACCCATGGTGCCAAGACATTGGGCCAGCATTGTAGCATAGCATGTAAAACTTCCACCTGTGATGCCAGCAGCCCACACAGACATTGGTCTGAGTCTCAGTTGCTCCACTTTTGATCCAGATCCCTCCTAATGGTCTGGCTTTTGCTATCTACATAGGCCCCCTGGATGATGCCCCTGGCTCCTGGATTTGGCATGTCTCAGCGCTGGCTGTTGCAGGCATCTGGGGAATGAACCAATAAACTGAAGATCTCTTTCTCTAGCTTTCTTGGCCTGCGCCTACCCCCCTCTCTCACTTAATAACTCTGCCTTTCAAATAAATAAACCTTAAGAAAAATAACAAATAAATATTTTTTTAAAACGGGGGCTGGCACATGTATGGCAGGGCTATGGTGTAGCAAGCTAAGCTTCTACCTGCAGCACCAGCATCCCATATGGGTGCTAGTTTGAATCCCAGCAGTTCCACTTTTGATCTAGTTCCTGGAATTTCAGCCTGGGAAGACCGTGGAGGAAGACCCCTAAGTCTCTGAACACATATTCACAGAATGGAACACTGTGCAACAAAAATGAAATACAACAAAGCAAAAGCAACAACATGGATGTGACACACAGACTAATTCCAACAGACATTTCAAAACACACAATACTAAACTGTATTGTTTAGGGAAGCTCGCAGGGTTAAAAAACTATAAATGAAAGCATGGATGTGATGGGCCTAAAGGACAAAATGGTGATTTTTCTCAGAGGCAGCCAGGATGACAGGAGTGTGATGAGGAAGCAACGCACAGGAAGTTCCCAGGGACCAGAACTATTTGGGCATCGGTCTAGGGGGAATGGCATAGGTTTGCAGTAGGGTGATTTGTCATAGCATGTTTGTGTGTGCGTGCACGCGCACGCATGTGTGTAATAGCTCCCTACTGGTGCTGCAACAAATCACCACAAACTTAATGAGTTCCTGAACACATTAATTATCTTTGAATTCTGGACGTCAAAAGTCCACAGTGGGTTTCACTGTGCTAACATCAAGGTATTGGCAGGGCTGTGTTCTTTTCTGGGAGATCTATGGGAAAATCCATTTTCTTGCCTTTTCCAGTTATCAAAGGCTGAATTCTTTACCTGTCACGTCCAAAGCTAAAAATGGCTGGCTGAAACTATCCCCTATCACACCACAATAACACTGAGACCAGCACTTCGGCCCACCTCCTTGACATTCAGTGAGTGACTGACTATACTGAGCTACCCACATGCTTCAGGAAAACGATCCTACCTTAACGTAATCTAATTTTAATAACCCCAATTCTGTCTGTTGCTTTAAGTTTTTTTAGCATGTAAAATAATAACATCTGCGGCAACAGATTTATAGGATCCAGGGATAATGATATGGACATCTGTGGAGATCCACCACTGTGTTTACCACAGCATGCATTATTCACATTTCTGAACCTACATTCCATTTACATTGACACAAGATTAAAATCAGATTTTGGCATAGGAACACAATGAATTCTAACACAATCATTAAACAGAGTGATACTTATTTGCTGAGTGTTTATGGAACAATAAAGACACCACCATGGTGTAAAGCATAGCATCACTGATGTCAAAATATGTATCTGCCTGTCTACATCAAAGAAAACAAAAGAAAACAAAACACAGGGAGCAGCTTTTCTAACTAAGAAGTATTTCCTGGGAGGCTTTGGCAACTCAGTGAAGATAATAGTAAGGAATCATCACCCACTTTTGAACAGACACAGAATTGCATGGAATTTATAGCGGGAAGATAACATGGAATTACTATGTAAACAAAGCCCTTTCCTGGCAACTGCATCTTTTAATAAACCGCTAACAAACTGAAGAAGAATGTCACGCAGATAGAAAATTATACCATTTGGTTTATCCAGGATGAGAAATCTGTGGCAGAATTCAGAATTGCAAAAGGAACAATAGATAAACATGAGCAGTTGGGTAATGTGTGGAAACCTCCCGGAGAGCAGCCAACCCCCTGGACCATGGCCAAGCATGACGCACCCCAGGGAACAGTAGTTGGGAGGGAGGCCCCACCACCTGTGGCACAGGGGGACAGTGTGGCATTTTCAGCCTATGTTTGAATCCTGCTGTAGCAACCCTTTCTCAAGATCATTCAGAAGTTTGCATAGAGGGTGCAGGGCTGAAGTGTAGAAACGGACTTATGTCCAACCAAACCGCCCAGAAACTACACATTGGCAAACGGCTTCTTGAGTGCCCACACTCATGCATGAGGAAAAGATCAGCTTAAACCAGGATTTAGTTATTCCTTTTTTAATTTCCAGTCAGTTTCTCATTCATTCATTCAATGCTTAGTGAATGTCTTCATCTTCTTGGTGTTAGCAATATAAAATGTGCAGTATGATTCTGAAGTAAATTTCAAGAAACAGACAATACTATACTGTTTTGCTTTGGAGTGAATATGCGCATGGTAAAACTATATCTGAAAGCAAGAAAATGACTGGTATAAAAGTTGAGATATGGCTAAATTCGAGGAAGGTGTGGCAAATGTTATTGGTCTGGGACACTCAACTGAGAGAGGCAGAGGGTAGCCAGTCCTGAGTCATGTGGTCCGTGCTTCAGTAAAATTCTTAAGGCTGCTGGACCTGATTTTACATAGCGAAAACAGTTGCATGCTTTATGATCAAACACATGCAAGATGTGGCAGAGGGGTGGTATTTTTGAGTTTATAGGGACTTGGTCATTGCGTACCCTTACTACATATCTCCCCTCGAGGTTACAATAACCACACATAAATTAGCAGTGTCAAGTAGTACTGGTTCCTTCAGAATTAAACCTCTTTTCTCATTCTTCCATGTGAATGAACAACCATAGATCAGAGGTGTTGGAAGCAACCCTATAAATGCATAGAGGACAAACACAGGAGATATACGGTAGGGAATTGAGAGAACACAAGATGCTCAGCCCAAATCATTATCATCAGATTGAAGAGAAGACACTATGAACAGGAATAACAAAGGGGTCTTTGAAATTCACATTATGATTGCAGAAATAAGAGAGAGCTAGGGAGCATGTGGATGTAGCTTAGTGTCTTGCAAAGTGATCAGCTAACCAGGCATGACTCAGAGTCACCTGACTGCAATGACTCCCTGGAAGACTCTGTACCTGAAATGCTGCAGTAAATGGTCTGCTGGTAGAGCCTGGCTTCTCGGGGGCTAAAGAACACTGTGACTTCCACTGAGGAGTTAGGCCAGACATCGCCTTCCTGAAAAACATGGATTGGCAAAAACATTACGAACTGAATTGAAGGCACTGCTTGTCAATCTTGTATTATAAGTTCATAAAATATTTCTCATAAAAGTATACTTCAGGTATACAACATTTTTATACATATGCACAGGTATAATGAAATGATTACTAAAGTCAGCAAAATTAAATATATCCATCTCCACAAAATTTTTCTGTCTCTCCTTCTCTGTGTGTGTACATGTGGGTATGTATAGTAGGAGTACCTGAAGGCTACTCTTGTAATAAACTTTCAGGACAGAATATGTGAACTACAGTCACCATGCTACACAGCAGGTCTCCAGGATTTGTTACCGTCATGATTGCACTTTCGTCTCCTTCAGTCAACATCTCCCCATTCCCCCACTCCTGGGCCCCTGGTCTCAACTACTTGATTCTATTTCTGTGAGTTTGATATTTTATTCCACATAAAAATAAAATCATATGGCATTTGTATTTCTAGGCCTGACTTACTTGGCATAGTGTCCTCTGGGTTTACCTTTGCTGCAAACAGCAAGACCTCCTTCTCCCGTAGGAGGACTGGTGTCCCACGGTACGCAGACACCACGCCTTCTTTATCCCCTCATCTGTGCGGGAACAGATGGGCTGCTTCCTTGGCTCAGCTCTTCTGAATGATGTGCAATGCACAAGACAGTGCAGATACTCCCTTGAGGTAAATTTACCCAAATTTACCTTTGGGTAAACACCCAGAGGAGGACTTTCTGCATCATCCGGCAGGCAGCTCTGTTACTTTTTCTTCTTGTACTACTAGTATTATTATTATTATGAGATGGTATATTATTTTTTCTCATAGTTATGCCAATTTATATAATCAACTGTGTTGAGGGTTTAATTCCAAGAAATCAAAAAGTGAATTTTTTTTGTGACAAATTACAAGAAGGCGTTATGTTATCCAGAAGATAATAAACTTATAATGGGTTGCTAACTTAGGAGGCAGTAAAAGATGGGAACAAGTTCCAAAGATGACTTCTCTGCAAGTATGAATTTATGAGTTACTAAAGAGAGTTAGGATGTTTGGGGTATTTTTTAAACATGTGTATTCAGTGAATTCACTGTCTGTATTATGTATGTCTCAGAGGAAGACTATGGTTGAAGAGGGCAAGGGGCCCACACCTTAGCCAGATGATAAATATATACACAAACAGCTTATAACATACTTGCCAGGTCTGTGCTTATGTAAATAAGGTTCAGCAGGGCCAAAGAGAAAGAGCTTTTGAGATGACAGTGTAATGACACGCTCATTCTATGACAACATAGTAATGGCCAAGGCAAAGTGATGGCTAGATCAAACCCTGTTTCAGATCCAGGGTGGAATTTCTCCCTTTAACTTGAACCCCACAGATGTTATGATAAAGAAATTGAGTTCTGAAACTATAATGAATACAACATGCCACGGGTCAGAATCCCCTTGTCCGGTACTTTTTGATACACAGTTTGCATGAGCCATGTGATCTGGGGCCTCTGCAGGAATATCCCAGGGCTGTGAAAGGAGATGCAAATGGTACCATGCAAAGGGCTCCAAGGACACCTGAAGGTCAGACAAAATACTGCAGATGTAATGCTTTGTCCTGCGCCAGTGCCCAGTAAGAGCGTGTGAGGAACTGCCTTGCGCCACTCTGTTGCTGTTCTTGCTGCTTGGAATAACTAAGATGAAAGTAGTGGGAAAAGCTGGGAATGTTTATGTTTTCTCTATGGTTTTTGTATGCCTGACCAAATGAGGCTAAGTGATAAACATATCCAAAAATCCACAAACAGTTCCACCAGTGAAGTAAACTAAGACAACTTGATACATAATTAGGCTTCAGTTTCAAGCAGTCCCCAGTGAACACTCAATGCCCAGTCTGATTCTAAATGCACATACTTCCGTAATAAAAGAATTGAGAACAAAATGGCCTGAACGGTAGATGCCAAACAAGGGGAGAGACAGAGAAAGCTAGAGCAATTCCCCAAGCAGTGCCTTTTTCAGAGTCCCTCCAGACCTCAGGCCAGGGGCTCCTCAGTAGCTCCACCAAGTAGCACTGAGGGCAGTGATGGTGAGCTGGGCCCAGGGGCACTCACACTGCCATATCAGACTGGGAGCATGAAGGCTCTATGAGGGTACGCACTGCACTACCTGCAGATCTAAACCAGAGCTGGCTCCTGGTGGCTGCCCACTACGTATTTGAATCGTGTAGCTTTCCTACTGTGTAGTTACTCTGAGATACCCATCTATTCACCCTTGCAGCTGAGTCCTACATGTTATTTATTTATTATTATTATTATTATTAAGATTCAGCCATCCTTCATTGGAAAGGCAGATCTACATCCACGAACAACACAGCATTTTCTGAGCACAGGAGATAATTCAAGGGCAAATCAGATTCTCAAACCCCACTGGCCTTGGAGTAGGCAATGTATAGCACAAGGGGCAGGGGGTATCTCCACAAACCAGAAGTGTGGCCTTGCATTTCGTCTCACAGAGGGAGGCTGGCAATGTCAGCTCATCTGAACGAGTCAGCAACATGCAGAATGACAACTTTAATGTTCAGTCGGGGTTCGAATGAAAGTTGGGGAACTTCTATTTCTCTGTAGCAACTGCTCAAGACAGCATTCTTCAGCAAACCACTAGGAAGCTGTAGAAGCAGGAAGTAACTTCACTGGCATGCCTTTGAACATTTCCAAGCTCTTTCTCCCACACTTCTGAAGTTAACTTCCATGTCGCTTATGTCTCTGAGAAGCAGAGCTTTTCTTTCATGATTGCTCAATTCTAACGCTTCCAAAAACTCCAAACAGTCAGAAATTTCCCTACTGGTTCCTACATCAACATTCCTTCTTTCCAGTCCTATACTGGCAGCTCTGCCCCAAGGCCCTGCCATTCTGCTCTTCCATGTACCGCCCCTCTCTCAATCCAGCTCATGTCCCTGCTCTGAAGGAGACATTGAGCATGCAGGACTTAATCTGTGAGGGACTATCCGTGCAAATGGTCTTCAGTTATACTGTAAGGATCTTCTTTCTCGGTCGTCATGTTTTGTTTTTCCCTAAGACCCATGAAGAAAGGAGAATAGTTTCATTTCACTTATTAGTCAAATGACCTGCTAGAAGGAATCCACTTTGCATTTTTAGACCTAAAGCTAATTACTGTAAGCACTGTTTTTGTCCAAATATTAATTCTCTGTGTATAGAACATTGTTAGCTTTTCTCCAGAACGTCAGCTTTCCTCCTGTAATAAGAACAGCCAAGCGACTTCATGGCCTATGTTCAGAGACTTTCTGAACATGTATGCACTTCCAGCCACTAATTCATGAGAAGTTAAAGGCATGATAATGAGAAAAGAATTCTTGAAAAACGGTGTTCTAGGGGCTGGTACAGCAAGTAAAGCCACTGCCTGCAATGCTGGCATCCCATAAGGGTGCTTACTTGTGTCCTGTTTGATCTACTTCTGATTCAGCTCCCTGCCAATGGCTTGGGAAAAGAAGATGGCCCAAGTGTCTGGTCCTCTTATCCATTTGGGAGCTTCAGATGAAGTGCCTGTTTCTAGCTTTAGCCTGTCCGGCCCTGGCTGCTGCAACCACTTGGGGAGTGAATGAGCAGATGGAAGCGCTCTCTCTCTCTCTGTCTTTCCTTTTCTTTTTTGAAACTCTTTTAAAATAAGTAAATCTCTTGTCAATGGTCTTTAAAAATTATACTGATGGCTGTTAATGAATGTTTTTTAAAAGTCTTTTTCTAATTTTTTTCAGAAATGTATGGTACATATTTTTGAGATATTTATGTAAAAAGTCTTTACTTACAAGTGTATGGTTAAATTATTCCCAATAAATTGGTCTATGATATGGGGTGGGGGTGGGAAATCTTTCTTTAGGATTGGCACAACACAGCATAAGGTTAAAATACTGCCTGTGATGACAGCAGTCCATTTGAATACCAGTTCAAGTCCTGGATGCTCAGCTTTTGATCCAGCACCTTGCTAATACCCCTGGGGAGGCAGTGGAAGGTGACCCACGTGCTTGTGCCCTGCTACCCACATAAGAGACCCAGATGGAGTGCTAACCTCTAACCCCAAAACTGGCATTGCACAGCCCCAGCTATCGTGCCCACTTGGGTAATGCAACTGCATCTCAAATAAATATGCACTTTAAATTCTCTTGAAAATCTTTAAATAAAAAAGGAAATATTTCAAAAAGTCTTTTCCCTTCCTTTTCTGGTCCATCCTTTTCCTTCTCTCTTTCTATCCTTCCTTCTTCCTTCCCTTTGTAAATCCTACCAATCTAACCCAAAAGTGCAACATTAGAGAAATACATACATATGGGACTCAAGTTCTACAGTTGTCAAATAAAATAGACTTTGACTCTTATATTTGAGTGATTCAAATATTCTTCCATTCAACTGTCAGCCTTTCCAATTAAACTCTCTCATCTAATAAGAGACACTAACTCTAAATCATATTTACACAGTGTTAAGGGCTTATATACATTATCTAGTTCAAGTTTCACAACATCATAAAGTAGTTATTAACCCTATTTTAAAGATGGGGAAGTCAGGGCAAAAGGAAGTCAGCCATACATCTCACTCATGGAGAGACCAAGAGTAAGCAGCAGAGCTAATATTCTACAGTAACATTTTCCCTAACTGCCCCCACCTCATTACAATATAACAGTCCTCACTGTCTTCACCATCCTCACATTATGAGAGAGAGAGAGAGAGAAAGGAGGAAAAGGCCAGAAAAAATTTCAAAATCCTATAGCTGACAATCAGGCTGAGCTATAAGCAGTCCACCTCGGTGCTCCTGTCAATGACCACGCTTGCGGAGTGACAGCCCAGGTTCAGAGCCTTCTGGAAGGTGACTCAGGGATGGTACTTTTGGATGGCACAGTCAGTGCTAAGGCTTTGCAGTTCCTGCAAAGGTCACCAGCAGATCTTCACTAACCTATCCTGATTAGATGATGGTCAGGTACCAGTGTGTTCAGAACAGAGCAGTGAAATAATGACAAAAGCAGCTTTAATGTATGATGAATTCCATCAGTTTCACCAAGATGAAAATATTCTTATCCACAGAAATATGCTTCCTGACATCATATTCCTTACAATACCACAGAAATAACAACATATGAAATTATTTTTTTCTTAGGAAGTGAAAACATGCTCTTAAAAGTAAGTTCTTCAGTGAATGAAAATAAACAATCATTGATTAGAAACTTAAATTCTTGAGACTATCCACAACTGTTTTTCTAGATCCTTCCAGATCAATAAGAGAAACCACAGCTCTCTTAAATGTCACTCAGTGCAACCAGCAGTTGTCTCAAAGAGAAATGGAAAAATAAATGGAAGCCAAAAAACCAAGAAAGCAAACCATTCTAATTATCACTGAGAGAAAAGATCAAATTGGCCCCTGACACGCAAGATTTTGCTACCCTATTATTTCTCCTAGGACAAGAAACTGAGAATCAAATAGAGTTATGAATCTCAAAATAATGACCATAAAAGTTCCTGAAAGAGGGCTCTGAGATTTAGCCATCTGTCAGGTCAAACTTCACAAAAGGTGTACTCCATCTTGATCTCAGCTCTAACCCAAACTCAGCAAAAACTCCCCTGGGGGCTTCAGAGAGCAGAGGCAGCCTGGCTGTGCTGCTCTGGCTTTTCTCTCTCAGTAAAGAACAGAATTGTGTCTTTTCCAGCTAAGAAGGGTGGTTAACTTCTTTAATGAGCCACGAGGAAGCTTGCTGTTTCTAAGACATCCCTGGGCCTCCTGCCACCCACACTGGTTCTCCAATACAACCAGAGACAATGCGGCTGAGCCCAAGCTGAAACGACAGGCATAATGAAAGCCGTCTCAAGGCTGGGAAAGCCATGTTGGCCCAGAAGTGGTGGCTAGTCAAGGGCAGCTCATTCTCAGCAGATCCTTGTCCTCCTTTCTCCTTCTGGGTGTCCATTTCCAAGGAGTCAGCTCCCTTGTGCTTGCAATGTGACTTATGACTAATGGTCATGACCAGTAGGAAGGGGCTGCAGCACCAAGCTGCACCCGTGTTGGCCTCCACCCAGCCTGCTTATGCTGAGCTCACTCACTAAGCAGACGGGGAGAAGAGAAAAGTAAACTGAATCTGAGCTGTGTGCTGGAGGTCTGAATTGCTGGAACAGCACGTTTCCTGCAGGCTTAGGTAACAACAAAGCATGGTTTATGATTACTTACATGGGGATAAAGAAATGATCAAGTTTCTCTCCCTTTTGAAAGCTTAGTTAAATTCAGCTTAAGTTTCCCTAGGGATGTTGTATGAAGGTTCCCTTGATGGGGGAGACACTTGCTAGCAGAAGCAGAAATGCATTCCCCAGGACCACCACTATTCGCCGATAAGCTAGAGACAGTTCCGGAAGATACCTTTAAATTCTCAGCTCTCTCTTTGTAAGAAAATATCAAGTGTGCAACATTCAGGAAATTGCTGTATCTTAAAAGTGTGACCTGAGCCAGCAGCAGCAGAGTTCAGAGGCAAGGCCAGCACATCTGTGCGGCCATTTCTCAGTGGACTTCTAGATGCCCATGGGAAGCAAAACTGTAATTCTCTCTTTTTATCTTGTGATATTCTTTTGCCTTTGAATTCTCAGAACTACATTTTTTTCTTTTGGCTTTGAATCTCTCTCAGGTTACCCAAGAGATCTAAGCAGAGGAAATAACAGAATGAGAATGTCAAAATTCTGCAGAACTGGGGTCCACCTAGTACAATAGGATATTTTATTTCCCAAAGTAGCCAATTTCACTTGCTTTTCTGGAAGGCAGAAAACACGCATAATAGTTTCAGTTTTGCAGTTCTTTTTCAAAGAGGTTGGAAACTCATATGGTAGTAGGTGGCTCGACAAATGTTCAGTATTCTATGGAACACAGCAACTTTCCTAAGTAAAGATGAAATGGATTAATGACATCAATATTCTGAAATACTACCATCAGAGTTTCATAACACCAATAAATTGATGTTCTGGTAACACACCTGATGGCCAACCACCTCAACCAATGTGTCTTAGAAGAAACTGTGCTGAGGCAATGGAAGTAGTAGACAGGTGACAGGACAGAGTAAGGCCTCACCACCGCTTGTGTTATTTTAGGTCTCTTTTCTAAGCACTGAATCAAACTTCTTCTGCCATAATATCAAGACAATGCGATTCAGATTCAAACCAATCACTACCTCTGGGCTATTTAGGGACAGAATTTATCTTCTGATCTTGACTCTCCTTTCTGTAAATTCCATGAGCCTCTAAAACAGGAACACTGTTCCACAACACACTCAATATGCAGAGAACACAATCAGGGCTACATGATTCTTCTGTTTCAATTGGTTGAAGAACCAAGCTATGTTAAACTAAATCAGAGAAAATAAGCACACATTTCTTGTTTCTTTTCAGATCTTACTGTGTCTGTGCTTTGTCTTGTAAAATCCACCTCATTTGAAGAGAATGGCCTGTCTTGGTGGCTAAAGAGTCCAACAGAAAATAAAATGGTCTCTAAGCTCCTGTGATGACTTTAATTTCATTTTTATCTTTTGAACAGGCTACAAATCAGACATCTGTTATCTGATTGGTAGGCAATATCGCCTGGTTTTTCTGCTTGCACTGTGAACGGAACGCATATCAAGAAGCTAATTAGAAGGCATAACAGTCTCAGAAAAAGCTAATGGCTGATGCATAGCTCAGCTGTCCTCAATTAAGTGGTGACAGTTTGGCACATCTGACCTGTTGAGTGAGCAAGACTCAGAAGAAACTTTCAGCAGAAAATGATGCATAAGCAGACCTAAGAGGCAGACCCTGACAGGCTCCCAGCTGGCAGGGAGTTCAACTCTCTCAAGGGCCTGTAGATGCTCGGGGTCTCTTCTGGGGCGCTCTTTCTTTTCACTTGACCCTTAGAAGTTTCATCAGTTTTTCATGGCTTCAACAAAGACCTCTACAACTCACTCACAAATCTCTCTTCTTCAGTCCTGTATTCCCTCCCACAAAGTTTAGTCTCACATTTCCAAAACTGTTCAGGTGTCTGCTGTCATCTCAAACTCAGCATGTTCAGAGTCAGACTTGACATCATGAATGGACAGATATTTGTTTATTCAGTCTTCTGGTGGTTGGAACTAGGCTAGCACAAGGCACAGAGAAGGGTAAGGCTCCCTCTGACCTTAAGAAACTGCAAGGCAGGTCCCAAATAGAGGAGTCAGAGTGGTCTACCCACAACACTCTTGGTCTGGGCTTCAAGGTGACTGGAAGAGAGGGGAATCAAATGGCTGTCAAAGGCTGTACTTGTGGGCAATTCAATGAGTTACATCCAGGGCTCCTAACTTGCTAATTTCAGTGAAAGAAATGAAAATTCTCCAGTCACTCAAGTTCAAATCTAGACACACATGTGACATCTCATGGTGTCTCACCCTCAATGACTAGCCAACCAAAAAGTATCCACCACATCCTTTCCTTTCCAACCACCGCTGGGCTGCTCCAAGTAGGCCTCATGTCTCAGCCCCTCACAATCGGCCCTGTCCCCCACTCCACCCACCCCCCCACACACACACTCTCCCTCTCTCTCTCCCTCTCTCTCTCCCTCTCTCTCTCCCTTTCTCTCTCTCTCTCTCTCTCTCTCTCTCCCCCTTCCAGCCTCCATCCCTCACGCTCTACTGCTGACGTGGACTACAGAGAGGTTCCCCCTCTCCGACTTTCCTATCCCGGCTTGTCCCTGTCTGAGCCGCACCACAGTCTCCTCCTCCTCTTTTGGTCCTTCTCCAAGGGCTGTCAGGGAAGATCTTTTCAATCAATTTGAGTATGTCAAACACAAACTCTGAACCAGGCAGTGGGTTTTAGACACCCTGAGCACCACTGGCCACATGGGCATCCGCACAACGCCAGCTCTGGGGTGTTGTCACAGGGAAATGCTGATTATGCTCCACCACTTCTCTGAGTCCAGTCCTCCACAGGCCTGCTGGATCACACATTTGCTCATTTCCAGGAGCACACTTTGCCACCTCTGGGGAAGCGGCGGGGTGGGGGAAACAGTAGGATGTACACTAATGCACACAGCTGCCCAAGTGGCCCAGGTCTCTACTCTCTTCCCCAACCAGAAGACCTGCTCTATTCATCATGACCTTATATGTAGATTCCTCTTCTTTCTATGTTTTTGTAATTTCCCCAACTGGACATACTCTCCTTCTCTCTTCCCACTTCATTAAACCTCATCTCAATTTCAATATTCAATTCAGATCTCATCTCTTCCATAAATCCTTACACAAATCTGTTCTCTGAGATTACTGAAGCATTCACTTACCCAAAGCAGAAAATCAAAATCTCAACAGTAAAAAAATATTAAAAATTCACAATTGTGCCGAGAAGCTAGTGAGAAGGCAGAATTTTGCCATCAGACACCTCCAAAAGTAATTTACAGGGTAAGATATCATACAAATAAGAATTGTATTTACATAAGCTAACAGAATCTTTAAGTAGGAAAAAAGATTAAACAGCAATAAATAATATACTGCATTCTGCCATTTTGATCAGAATAACATTAGGAAAACACTTGGAAAGCTTCAGGCTTTCACTTTCACTTTGCAAAAAATTGTCAAGAACCAGCTAGGGGTCATTACTACAAGAAAAAATAAATGCTGAATATCATATGGGATAGATAAATCCACCATAGATTTCATAAAGATAACTTAAGTAGATATTATTCTCTTCCTATTTCTGGCATTTCCCCCCATACACAACATAAACAAATTAATCTCGTTTGTATAGAAGCACTATTTGTACATATTTAAAGATGTTTTTCTTCCTACAGGTGAGAACATGCCTTGTGAGAAAAACACCCTGTTGAATTGAATTGAATTCCTGTCTAGAACTCAAAAGTGATCATACTCAGTGCCATGCAATACACAGACATCTCCAATGTAAACTTTCAAGTTGAGGCAGGAAGCAGAAGGAGAAGGAAGTCTGGGATTTTTCCTAGACTTTCTATTTCTGACCCCAAAGTGGATAGACTAACCTCTGGCCTTCCACTTGCCTCTTCCCAGGAATGCTGGTGAGAAACAGGATGAATGAATCAGCCAGCGCGGCTAGGACTGGCTAGTCTGTGGATCTCGGGGTGTGTCTATGATGACTGTAACTGAACAGACTTCTCAGCCTTGACCCAGCTCAGCCACTTGCTTACATGCACCAGCAATTCCTTTCAGACCCTCCCATATCTCTGGGTTTGATTTACTGTTACTTTGGGTCCTCATCTTAATTTCACCTCTTGCTGGTCTAACACACTGTATTTGGGAGATGACTTCGTTCAGCACAGCCCTGGAGAAACTTCTGGCATGACAGAAGATTCCACCTCAATCCCCAGGACCAACTCTATTTTCCAGCATAGACCCTTCATTGCCAGCAAGCTGGCCACTGCACCTGCAGAGCCTCGGATGCCCCAGGCCACACACACCCACAATTCTCTTCTCCAAAATCTTTGTCCCGTAGAGTCAAGTTCAAGGTTCAAGAAGTCTTCTGCAATTCCCTAGCCTATGACAAACACTGCAGCTTCTCAATCAAGTGTAGTGTACTTACTGTCTTCACCGTTGATTCACACAGAGGGTTCCACAGAACATGAGTCCCCAGGGGATGTTTTCAAGGGGAAAGCTCCCTCTTGGAGATTTACAACACACATTAGCATATTAAAGACTAGGCAAAGCTTTACAGCCAAGAAGTCCTTCAAACAACACTGAACCTAATGTTTCTCAAATGCATTTAGCCACAAGCCTCTTTTTCATGTTACAAGCCTTCCTAGCAGTTTGAAAGAGCACAGTGAGGGAAAGTGAGTTTGCCTGTCAGAGGCGCTTCCCACAAATGACCTTGTATTCCTGGATGTCCTTGTACCCTTGCTCTGTTCTCCAACTGGTTTACATGGCAATGGTTTGGCAGCAGGGACTAGCTGCTTGCTTTCCTGACTCCTGCTGCTGTTCATATCTTCATATCACTTCTTATCTGCTACATGTGAGGTAATTACACAGGAAGCTCACAGCATAACACTGGTCAGATGGTTAATGGACAAACTGCTAGCTACTTTAAAGCAGTGGCATTGAATGGTTACTGCTTTAGTGTGGAGCCACACTCTATTCTGGTTCTAGGGCAGCTCTCAGCAGATAGGATTACGAGGCCAAGAACCACATTTTGCTCCTCAGCGCTTCCCTCACACACTGCCTAACACAGACCATGCAGTCAATACAAATATATTGAGTGAAATAAGGCCAAGCACTCTTAACCCGAGTGATGTTTTCTACCAGGGGACGCTTGGCAGTGTGTGGAGACAATTTTGGCTGTCACGCTAGTATCTCACAGGTTAAAGTACAGGGTGGAATTAAACACCCTACAGCAGATAGGGCAAACTGTAAGGAGTCATTCCAATATCCTTCCCTGGACCCGTCGCCATTCGTTCTTCCTCACAGCTCATGAAGTTCGCGCCGGTCCAGCCATCCACCAATCAGATGTAACCTGGCATTCCACCTGAGAATCCCACCCCAATCTTCCAGCCCCCTCCCCAACTCCACCCACTCGCCAATCATCCCTAGGCATTCATCTGCAGGCGCCAACCCCCTGGGGGCCTGGCCTCAATCCCTCCCAATCCCCACCCCCTACACCTGGCAGACAAAAAGGCCCCCCCCCAGGTGCGGCTCTCTCTCTCTCTCCTCTCTCTTGCTCTTCTTTGCTCTCCCGTCTTCCTCCGGCCTCCCTTCCCCCCTCCCCTTCCCCTTCCCCTTCCCCTCCACCCTGTTCCTGCCCCGTTGGAATAAACCTCCTAAGATACCTTGTTGCGTCTGGTGTGTTTCAGCTCACGGTAAAGAACCAGGTGTGGGAATTAGCTGCGCGTAATAATATCGTAATATCGTATGGACTAGAACTCTACCATCTTTTTAAATAACTAACACAAACAATCATCCAGCCCCAAATGTCAATCACGCTGAGGCTGTGGAATCCAGTTCTGCCATCAGGCTCATCAGGAAAGAATTTTCAATTACAAAATTACAGTTTGGTTTGAGCAAGCCATGGAGTCTCTAAATTTTCATTTCCTCATCTGCAGACTGGGGTTCTAATTCTACCTGATGGAGTTCTTGTTAAACCATGGACATACAAAAGAAACACAGGGTTAATCTGTGTGAAACAGTACCACAGTGACCAATGTACAGACAGTGTGATCCACAGTATGACGTGTGGGCATTCTCACACTTAATATGCACTGAGCATCTTGTGTGGTAAAGAGGTTCTCCAGTTGGAACTTCCCTTCCAGAATTTACCATGTCAATCCTGCAGTTGAGTAAGTCTCATTGCAACAAGTACTGAGCTCCCCTTACATTTACTGGTAGTCAGGATTTATTCATGTGCTCACCAGGGGGTCGATTGTGAAGATGTTATCCAGGAAGAACATGTTGTCCTCCTGGATCAGCATCCTTCGATTCTTGAAGGTGCGGGAGAGAATGGAAAGATGCTCTCGGAGTGAAGGGTCAACGCTGCACTCTTCCAGGAATGCGTCAGTCTCCGTCTTCTCCTCCTTGTTCAGATCACTGCACGCCCTGAAGCAGATACAGGGCAGGAGAGCTTCATGTTGGTCCTTCCAAAGGGTGCCCCCTGCCCCCTTCCTCCCGGAGAAGTCCTCCCCACCAACCACCCCCGACAGGGTCCTGCTGGCCCTGAGTCCCCCATGCCGGCTGGCTAGGTGTGGCCAGCCATCAGCTGCCTCACAGCCTCCGTCGGCCGAGGTTCTGAGAAGCCCTGCCTGGATTCCATTGCTACCCAGTGTCCTGCTATTTGCTCCTGAGTCCTGATGTCTATCTGGACAAAGAGTTTCTTTTAGATAATTATATTTTTTTAAATGCTGGAAATCTATATTGTCGCTGAAACCGAACCCCTATAATATAAAAGTGTGGCCTAGACCCACACCCTCTCCCCTAGTTCCAGGTGTCTTTGTCTGGTTGTCTTCCTTAGAACAAGGCATCCTTGACTGACCTTTAACAAAAGGAATCCACTGCCTTAAGGGAGCGATGCCCAGGAGTCGGGGAGAAAATCCTGTAACTACACTCAAGTAACCCCCACCACCATGGACTGGAGCCCACCAGACCCTCATAAATTCCCTAAAGACCATGGCATTGCTGCTGGAACCCTGTACGCATGCACCTCTTAGCCACAAGTGTCTGTAAGAATATTCACCCCTCTTTTTTATTACTTTTATTATTATTATCATTTTATGATACATTTCCATAGCCCTTGGGATTTTCCTTACCCCCTCCCCAAGTTCCCTATTCCCCTCCCACTGAGTTTCCCTATATTGTTACTATAGTATAGTTCTTCATACACAATCATATGTCCATCATTGTGGGCACGGACAATGGCAAAGAATCCAGCATCCTATTGTCAAGATATAGTTAATAGTTTCATTGGCAGTCCATCTCTGATCTGGAAGTAGAGATGCATACTGCATTGCATCCTCACATCTGGATATGACAGTCTCCATTACACAATTAACTATACATCCCCTTAAATGAAAAGCCACAAAACAAAATCAACAACAGGAAGAAAAGAAGAAATTAAAAACACCATGAAGTTAAATAACGTGCTACTGAATGACTGTGTTGCTGCAGAAATGAAAAAGGAATTCAAGAACCTGCTTGAAGAAAATGTTGCTACTGCATGATCTATGAGTCAGTGAAGAATTTAATGAGAAATAAAGTGTTTTGAAGAGATTAAACTAAATAAAAAGAAATCAAAATCCATGAGATATAGTTTCCACTCATCTTTGTTTCACCCCTAACTCTTTGGGGAACTCAGGAATTACGCAACAGGTGCCTGGCTGGTTGCTCTGCATACTGCAATAAACAGCTACTTTCTTCCACCACTCCAATGTCAGTGATCGGCTTTCTGTACATGAGGTGAGTAGACCCAGTTTGAGGGTTCTACAACAATACCTCCAACCAGTTTGGGGTGTTGGTCGGCAATGGTATGTCTGTGACTTCTAAACTGGCTGAATTCTGATTCTTTCCCAGTTGACAGTTTCCCAGTCCACAGAGCCCACAGATAGCAGGAACCAGGTTTGGATACAGACTCTATGACCTATCTACTGGCTCTAGGACGTTGGGAGGTGCCTCTCTGTAAGAAAGATGTGCTAAAGGTTAAATTTTTGAGGACCTGGTGCAGTTCTCAGGACAAAGCAGGCACTCTATAAACACCAGTTTTCTCTTTGTGGTAATCATAGGCAAATACCAACATGCTCAAGCTGGGCCTGGAGTCCCTCACTACACCCTCCGGGACGCCCGCCACCATTACTGTCTCTCACGTTGGGTAAGTTAGAGGAGCAGCCTTCCCCAGCTGGCACAGGAGCTGTGTGCAACTTTTCTCGTGAGGTTTTGCCTCCTCCCAGAACAAATGATCATCTCCCAAGCACTGTGCTCACATTACCAGTGATGACAAATTGTTTAGCAATGTGAGTGCTGAGCAGGAGCCTGGGTTGTTGAATTCCTGTTCTGGGTCTACCTCATTTTCTAAATTACTCTCTATGCTTGGGGTTATCAAATATCTCTTTTTTACTCATGAGCATTCAGAGACCTTTGGTAACAAAGCATAAAGAAGTCAAGGAAATGGGTTCAGCTGTTCTAGTTCCCAGGAAAAAAGTGCTCTGTGTTTTCTCTTTATTGCTAGGTGGGAAGCAGCATCACGGTAATCACTGCTGGGCCGAGCTGGGCAGATCACAGACAGCTCGTCTGCAGAAGGAAATGAATCTATCTATTTTTATGTTGTTACTTGATAATTACCTAAAAGACTTATAAATTATGTACCTTCTCAAATAATAAATTTTACCAGCAGGAATAAACCCTAAGAAATAATCATGTTTGTAAGCAAAGACGCAGCTACAAAGACATTTATTAAGGTTCTGGAATGACGCCAGCAAGCCCAGTGAGTAAATCTGATGTTAGAAAATGAAGGATTGGCTAAATGTTGGTTATCAGGCACTGGCCAAACTCTTCACGTGCATCATCTAATTTAATACTCATAACTACAGCATGAGGTGGTTTTTATTATTGACATCATTCCCACTTTACGGATCATCAAACCAAGGTTCAGAAAGATTAATGACGTGCTCTAGGTCACAATGTTGAAGCATGGGAGCCCAGACGGCCAAGAGGGTCTTTCGCATTTTGTATTACCGGATACTAGCCAATGAGCAATCTTGCTTCCTACTGTGCTTCTCTAGTAAAATAATAATAAGGAAAAATATTTTATAGCATTTTAAAATGCCTGTGATTTTTTTTAACTTACTTATTTGAGAGGCAGGGGGAGAAAGAGACAGAAGGAGAGAATGAGAGAGAGCGAGAGAGACTCTCAGGATTGGTTCATTCCCCAGATGTCTGTCTACAGTGGCTGAGCTGGGGAAGGGTTGGAGAGAGGAACATGTCTGCTGGCATCCCATACAGGCACCAGTTCAAGTCCTGACTGCCTTACTTTTGCTCCAGCTCCCTGCTTATGGCCTGGGAAAGCAGCAGAGGATGGCTCAGGTCCTCGGGCCCTCTATCCCTGTAAGAAACCAGGAAGAAGCCCCTGGCTTCAGAAAGGACCAGCTTCAGTCATTTCTACCCTTTGGGGAGTGAACCAGTGGATATAAGATATCTCTGTCTCGTTTTCTGTGTAACTCTTTCAAATAAAAGCAAAATAATAAAAGGAATTTTTTAAAAAAGACATAGATTACACTTGAAAGAGTTATATACAGACAGAGAGAAAGAAATCAATCTTCCATCTGCTGGTTCACTCCCCAAACAGCTGCAACAGCCAGAGCTCAGCCAGTCCAAAGCACAGCCCCTAGGCCTGTGGGCCATCCTCTGCTTCCTCCCCTGACTATTAGCAGGGAGCTAAATCAGAAGTGGAACAACTGGGACTAGAACCAGGACCCGTATGGTATGCTGTTGTCACAGGCAGAGGTTTAGCTTTCTACACCACCATGCCAGCACCAGAAATTGACTCATTTTAAAACTTGTTAATTATTTCTCAGTTTAAAGCAATACAGATTTTCCATGATTGCCCAATATGTGAACATTACCACTAACCCTTGAATACAATCCCTGCAGGAAGACATGGATAAAAGGTGGTAGATGTGCAGCAGGCAGGAGCCTGCACAAGCACCCAGAGGCAGAGAAGTACACAAAGCAACATGAATGGATCAGACAGAACTGCACAGGACAAGAAGAGAATTGAATACAAAACATGACATCCACTCAGCTTTTCTTTTTAAACATAGCTTTATTTATTTGAAAGGCAGAGTTTGAGAGAGTCTTGAGCCTCAGGTGCAGCAGGATTGAGTAAGTAATGCTCTTTCATCGTGAGGGGCTTGAAACTTGAACCCTGATCTCTCACACAATCCACATGCAGCGGTAATTGGCTGCTGAGAAGACTAAAACCCAGAGACCACAGCCTTGCAGGCTGTCAAAAATTCCTGCACCCCACTTGGAATGGAACAGATGGGCCATGTGACCCGGGAGAGAAACTCTGCAATGACAGCTATGAACTGAGGCCGTGGTCCTACTCCTGTGTACCAGGTTACCATGTTTGTCTTCAGATTCGATTCTTAAATGACCTGAGAGAAGTGAAGAGTCCTACCAATGCCACCAAACTACATTTATTAGGAGCCAGTGGCAAACCTGAAGCCCAATTAAAACTGATTTGTCTAGAGGAACACACCATTTCCCGTACTTCAACGTGATGAAATAAATCCATACTGACCACTCAGTGGAAGCCCCAGTGAGAATTCCAGTTTTTTTTTCCTAAGGGCAGATCAAGAATTTGAGCTAGCTCTGGGTAGCCACTGGGACAATGGCCATGCCCTTGATGGAGAAAGAGAACTTAGTAGTTCATGCTGAGTTTCTGCCTACAGTAAATGTGATGAGAATCCCTCAGGACCAGGCTGGGAAAGAAAGGAAGAATGACTGGTGTGTCTATTTCCAGAGAGATTAATTGCTCTGCAGGATTCAGATAAATGTGAAGGGAAGAAAATGAAGAGAACTTTTCTTTCTAAAGGTCCCTGTCTCAGGTTCTAAAGTTGCAAAAAAGAGTGAAAAACAAACAATAGCTCAGAACTATTTCCTCAGGGGACACATGGTTGGAGTTTGGAGCCTAGAAGCAGCCCTACATCCACAAAACTGGACAAGAGTCCTCAGGCTTGTGTCAACACACTAAGCAAAGTGGGCAGGAAGGGGTCAGCCCTACTGGAACAGAGATTACAGACTGTCAGAAGGGAAGAGGACTCCAAGGGGTGGAAACTCCTCTGGTGGGAAGAGACAGCACATCAAGATGCTGGATAAAAAACCATGATGGTTGCAGCAGGAGTTAGGGTGTGGGTCAAAGCCATCAGCACCTTCTAAAGGACTTCAGTCCCAGCAGATAAATTGCCTTAAGGCAAGCTTTGACCTGCCTTACAACTGCAAAGCAGCACACAGGCTCCTGGTCTCACCTGCAAGTTTACAGGGATGTTAAATCTCAGCTCCCTGGCATCATGGAAGGCCTTGAGAAATGTGTATCACCTCAGGATCAAAGCCTACCTTCTCTCTCTACATTTTTAATCACAGACTATGAAGGGGATGGAGAAAAGAAGAAGCTGCTCACTCTCATGAGCCAGAGAGTGTGATGCAGAGGCTAACCCCAAGGACACCTGCACAGGTGCTGCTGGGAGCTCAGGAGAAGACGCATCCCATCAGCCACTGCCCTTGCTGCTGCTTTTCAGGGCTGCACAAACCTCTACCCATTAGCAAGCTGTAAAAGAACATTCTGCTTCGTCTGCTACTGATGGCTGTCTGAAAACAGAAAAATCTGTGATGTGCATGAGGAGGGGCCCCCCCCACAGCAAGAGCACGGCTGCCAGGCAGGGGGGACAGAAGTGCTGAGCCAAGGGCAAGCAGCTCCGTCTCTGTCTTGCTTTTGGAGAGGGTGAGCCTGTCCTGGCACTCGCCTCCAGGATGGCTGAGAACAGAACATACAGGACGCTAGGATGAGTAGAGGAACAAGAGAGGGCACAGAGAGAGAAGGGGTCCTCTAATCAATGAAGAGATGGGCTACAATGGCATCCATCTCCCCCAGCAATCAGGTGAGGAGGAAAAAAAGGAATGGATACCCATTCAAGTAGACTCTTTACAACTTAGGGAAAAAATTCTTTGAATGGCAAAGGGACAAGCAGATAGAGAAAAAGACAGATAGAGCTCTCCCACTCACTGTTTCAATCTATAAATGCCCACGATGGCTGGCTGGGACTGGGCTAGGCGGTAGTCAGCAGCTGGAAAGGCAATCCAGGTGGCCCACATGAGAAGCAGGAACCCAGGTACCTGAGCCATTGCGTACTGCCTCCCAGCGTGCATGTCACTGGTGAGCTGGGATTGGAAGCGGAACAGGGACTGAAACTAGACATCCTAATATGAGACACAGGCATTCCAAGAAGTGACTTTACTGCTACACCAAATTTCTGACCTTCATTAACAGGCTCTGTAAACTGCATGCGAGAAAACATGAGCTCTGTTGCTGAATGTCACCCAAAGTGAAAAGACAGCATTATCTTTCACTGGCATGAAGTTACTTTCCAAGTTTACTTGTTCAGAGGGGCAGGATGCTAGATGACAAAATTAGGCTCCTAGTTCCAGTTCTGTAACAGCTATGCTGCATTGTCCCTTGTTACGAAAATAAAAGTAAGAGATAGAGTAAAAGAGAGACAATGCAACAAGAAATGTAAGATCAAAAGACCACATGAAAGAAATCAGGGTGTGAGTGCTGGGGGAGGTGAAGTGATAGGGAAAAATAATAAAATAAATGTCCCTTCTTGTATGGCTGGAATTATATTCACTGTAGTTCAGCATCCCCAATGCTAATGGGCTTTAATTTTTTTTTTCAGTTTAACTGCTAAAATTAACTTCCTTAGATAGTTTTTGGACACTGGCACAGCATCAAACACACACATGATATACATACAAGTCCAACCCAGAGTCACGGCAAAAATGTAGCTGGTGTACCTCTTACGATGTAGGCTTACAGGACAAGGGCAGTGTTACAACACCGCTTC
Source organism: Ochotona princeps (assembly GCF_030435755.1). Lineage (NCBI taxonomy): Eukaryota > Metazoa > Chordata > Mammalia > Lagomorpha > Ochotonidae > Ochotona > Ochotona princeps. The sequence continues at coordinate 10,392,354 of NC_080847.1, forward strand.
TGCTGTTTCACCTTCAGGACTTGTGTCCACACTTTCATGTTCTCTCTGAGCACGTCTGGGTGATTGGCTGGCGAGCAGGTGTCGGCTGGGAGAATCAGGACAAATGAAGCCACAGCTGCCTTTCCTAGCCACTGACATCTCCACGCTACGAGGCCAGAGCAGGGCAGGGTTTTCTTTTCTTCCCCCTTTTAAAGGTGGCACAGTGGCAATCCAGTGATTAAAGCTTATTGTCTGAATGACAAGGCCTCTGGCCCACTGTGTCCTGTCATTGTCGAAGCTCCTTCTGATTCAATTAGGAAGAGCACACTGGGGGACGTGCACCTGGTTTCCAAGGACCTACGATTTTTATTTTTATCGCATGCTAACTTGGTCTTAAACAAAGCTTTGAAGTCTCCCAGGGCTAATCTTTAATGAAAATGGAGAGGCAAGTAAAAAGGGTGAAAAAAAGAAGCTGAAACAAATTCCAGTGAAAGCAGCCCAAAGTGTTAATTTAGAGAGGCTGGCAAGAGATAAAATGAAAGCGAGTTTAAAAGAGGCAAGGATGTATTCGGTTAAAAAGAAATGTTCAAAATTCAGCAGCAGTGAGATTAGTTACACATTTTGGTTTCACGTTTTATTAATTTTCTCCACTGCCTAAAATATCATTTTCAAAAAGCAGTGTGTTAGTGATATGAGTAAGAAATCATTATTAAATTACATGGTTAGCAGTGATTGAATAATGCAACTAAAACCAAGACCATAAAAGTCATTATATCGAAGCTCTCCATCTCCTCATTCTTCATATTTTCTGGAAATATTTCTTAACTGAAAAAAAAAGAATCTACACTGATGCCGGTCCAAAAGAAATTATTTTTATAAACTGATCAGACTTGATAAAGTTATAAGAAGAAACAGATAAGTAGATTAGCTTTGAAAGAAGAATAAAGAATGATATATTTGGTCTTTAAAATCTAGCAGTTCCATGACTGCTCAGTTACAGTAAGGGTAAGGTGAATTGGGGATGGCAATGTTCTGCTCCACAGAGCCCAGCTACGGTTCTTCATATGAGCATTATGAAAGAGCATCATACACTGGAACCCAAGGTATAAAAGTTTAAAATTGAGCTGCTTCAAAAGTTGCTATAAAACTCACTGATTTTTCACATTAACTGATTTTTACGCTGCCCCTCCCCACCCACTCCGCACCCTTTATTGATTAGGGATGATTTCTGCTACAAACCTATACTTTTCTCTTTCCTCTTCTTCCTGGGTGGCGAATACCTTCCACTGGAAATGGGCAATGATGTTACTGCGGTTGTGAATGGTTACAGTTCGCTGACTGGAGAGAGAGATGTAGGTCTTCTCGATGATCAAAGAATTCTTGTCCAGCCTTATGTTCAAGTCCACGGCAGCTCCATAGAGAGACACAAACACCTTTTCACCTGGGAGTTATAAAATACAAGCACACCTTCAAATTCACTCTGGAATGACACTCCTTGGCTACTGTTTATCTAAGCTGAACATAGGGAATGTCACACAATCTCAGGCAGGCACTTCTTTCTGACCACCCACTTCCCCCACCGAGCCAGGGACAAGACAAGATCGCAAAACTTAAGACATTCTGGATGCAAAGAAAACGCAACTCCCTTGCCTGGTTGCAGTAACAAACACATAAAATGCGAATCGTTGCGATGAGTACCCAAGAATTTTCTTCACAAATGCTTTAAACACTGCAGTCTGACCAGGAGGGTGACTGAATTCCTCAACTGGCCTTCTCTTTAGCCCATCAAAGAGCTAGACTCCTCATTCTCAAAATGACCATACTGAGTACACATGCAAACAGCCGTGCAGCCTGAGAATACTTAAATCCAATCTTGAACAGGAAGGACGAAAACTGAAAATGGACTATTTAAAAGGAACTATATTCCTAAACATTTAGTGAGGACTACAGCCGTAGCCATTTGGGGTACCTGTATCCCATGTCAGACTGCCGGGATCTGAGTTCAGGCTCCACTCCCAATTCTGGCTTCTGAGCACCCTGGGAGGTGGCAGGTAATGGTTCCACTGGTTTGCTCCCTGCCACCCATGTGAGAGACACTCCTGGCTTGGGTCTGGCAGCATGCACGCACACACACACACACGCACACCAGTCTGGGTGGTGGATATTTCTTACACAGAAAAAAAATAGACAAAAGTACTTAAAGCTTTAAATTTTAAATAGTAAGAGCATCTGTATTCAGCCTAGCAATTCAAGTCCCTGACTTCATTCAAGATACAACAATTAACCTGATTCTATGTATGTCACGAAGGTTCTTGACTTTGAAGATAAAAACCTGTACATTATGTTCTGTTTGATCTCTGCAATGCCACAATAGATGGGTTACTCTAATGTCAACAACAAAAAATCAAGACATAAACGTTGAATGTTTTGTTGATATCTGGGGCTGGGTTTCAATAAGAACCAAGAATACTAGTTTCTTGTTTCTTAGCAAATGTTTTTGCTCCATTCAAGAATGTATGATCCAAACATACGATGAACAACCTTTTATAGATTTTAAGTGTTCCATAGAGTATAACACCCACAGGCCAAAAGAGTAGCCAAAAACTCCATCCTGATCTCCCACATGGGTGTCAAGCCCCAGATACTCTGCTACATTCCCAGGAGCATTAGCAGGCAACTGGCTCAGAAGTGGAGCGGCTGGAACGTGAAGTGGTGCCCCGAATGCGATGCCAGCATCACAGCTGCAGCGTATTCCTCTGTGCCAGCCGTATTTGTCTCTTACTTGTTGTGTTTTCTACACATTTTTATTTCTCCCTATTGTCTTTTGTATTTGTTGGACTGTATTCTGTTTCACTGTTTTTGTTATTTATAAATCTTTTGTTATCTATAATATCCTTTGACACTTTTTATCTTAAAACTAGGCTTTTTTGCCCCTATAAGCCCTGAAGTGTGAGCCTTTCCAATTAGATTTCCTTTTCATTTATTATTGTTAGGGGATCACTCTCCATTTTTTTTAAAGTTTTATTTTATTTTCTTTTTATTGGAAAGGCAGATTTATAGAGAGACTGAGAGACAGAAACAGAAAGATCTTCCATTTGCTAATTCATTGTTCAAATGGTCACAACAGCTGGAGGTGAGCTGATCTGAAGCCAGGAGCTTCTTTCAGGCCTCCAATGAGGATGCAGCGTCCCAAGGCTTTGGGCCATCCTCCACTGTTTTCCTAGGCCATAAGCAAGGAGCTGGATCAGAAGTGGAGCAACCAGGACACAAACTGGCACCCCTATGGGATGCTGGCACTTGGAAACAGAGGATTAACTAGTTGAGCCATCTCACCAGTCCTCCACTGCTTCACTGAAGATGCTAAGCATGGTTGTTTCATTACCTGATTCTTTGTGGTTCTGTTGGCTTACCATGTGGAATTCTCTTTGTATACCTCACTACATTTAGTTGGGTGGTTAAAACTTTGGAAACTGGATTTAAGTACCTTTCTCCCAAGAGAAATGAGTTGCCTTTTGCAGGAAAAATGCAATGATGGAAAGACATTTTGAAGTATTTCAAAATATAAAGCTAGGAATTTTTTTTTGGAATTAAAAACATCAACGCATAATTCAGAAAGCATGCTTAAAGTCAAATGGGATTAATTAGGGCCCGGCGGCGTGGCCTAGCGGCTAAAGTCCTCGCCTTGAACATGCCGGGATCCCATATGGGTGCCGGTTCTAATCCCGGCAGCTCCACTTCCCATCCAGCTCCCTGCTTGTGGCCTGGGAAAGCAGTTGAGGACGGCCCAATGCATTCGGACACTGCACCCGCGTGGGACCCCCAGAAGAGGTTCCAGGTTTCCGGCATCGGATTGGTGGCGCACCGGCCGTTGCAGTCACTTGGGGAGTGCATCATCGGACGGAAGATCTTCCTCTCTGTCTCTCCTCCTCTCTGTATATCTGACTTTGTAATAAAAAAAAAAAAGTAAATCTTAAAAAAAATGGGATTAATTAAAAAGAAATTTATACCTAAATATACCACAGTAAAACTGAAAAAAACCAAAAACAAACATAAAGTTCTGAATGCAACTATGTATTTCAGTTGAGATATAGCTGATGCTCCAATTGAAGCAACAAAACTAAAAAACAAGGTGGGGAGGAAAAGACAGTTTCACATATTGGTGTGGGAAGAGAAAAGGGTATCATTCTTCCCAACTCACTGGAGCAAGTTTGGCAACATAGATCAATGTATCTATTAAAATGATAAAGCTATTTCTTCTGCAGCCCTTCTTCTAGGGCTCTATTCTATACACAAGCCAGAATAAAGTCTGGGTGTTTAATATATTACTCATAACAACATTAGAATGGGAAACATCAAAATCTGTAATATACCTAAAAGTAGAACACTGTATAGGTGTGACAGACTACCCAGTGAGTCATAAGAAAATATTTCCTGGACACATGTAAGTGGAAAAAGCAAGATATAGAAGAACTGACACAGGTCATTTTTGTGTAATGAGGAAAAAATAAAAGCTTGCATTCATACTTGCATCTATTTGCAAAAAAACCACAAGGAACTAATAAAATGGGAATGGGATGGGCTGGACGGGGCGGAATGGGAGCGAGAACTTTCATTACCTATTTTCAAAATATTGCTTTATGTTTTGAGCATCAGCAATGTGCAACACATACAAAAACTTCAGCGTAGAAAAAGAAAGTTTAGGGATTCCCATACGCTTGTAACATAGTTAGATAGTTTTAATAATCAAAAATACAAGCTAAGATGCCATTTCACAAACCTCAGGTTAGCAAAAACCAGTTTGATCCACCCGGTTGGGTGGGTGACATATTGGTGAAGTTATGGGAAAATAGTGCTCACATACTGCCAGTGGAAGTATAAACTGCTACAAACAGCTGACTAACCAATTCAGAATCCAGTGAAATGCAGGATAAGTTTCCCCTAAGATTCAGAAATTGCACCTGCAGGTATTTATCCTAAGGAAAAACCTCACATAGTGGCACAAAGAAGATAATGCACAAAAATGTTCAACGCAGAACTGTTGATAATATCAAAAAGACTAGGAACTATCTAAAAATCCAACAGAATAGATAAACGCTGTCATTTCACATACTGGAATGCTTTACATTTATTAAAATGATTTAAAGCAATGTAGACCTAACATATAATTAAGTCTTCAAAACATGATGAGTGGGGAAAAAAGCATGTTGGAAAAACAGTATGTACAAGATGATATCATTTATGTGAAATCTAAAACTGCTTGAGGTACAGTTAATGGACAAGTAAATAGTATTAAAATGCACCCAACATAGTCGCTCAAGGAATAAAATATGGGAATTACATCAAGAAAGGGTAACTAAATGGCTTCAAGTCAAACAGTTTAGTTATCCATAACGTTAATCCCCCTGGAAGAAATATGTATGATAAAAATTTGAGATGTATTAAATATGCCAAATACTGTGTTTTTGTAGTTAACTGAAATACTTCATTGAGTAAAAATTAAAGGGAAAATTAATCAAAATGATCACCCAAATATAGGACTCAGAGATTCCTGTTATCATTTTTGAGTTACAAAAAGTGTTCCTTTCCAGAAACACTGCTACAACTATTGCTTTTTTTTTTTTTTAAGATGGCCATGGCATTTTGCCTTTCTCATCAATATCTCCCTTCGAATCACAAAGTATGCATAACACTGCTCAAGTGCTTTCACTTTACCCCCACTTGTGCAAAGAGTCTTGAGAAGGGTTGCTAGTTACTGAGGAAGTGGGTCCCTGAAGGACTCAGGACAGAGGCAGTGTCACCCTGCTCTCACACAGCACGCGGAGCCTCAGCATAAGCACCGAGTGCCCTTCAAGCACCTGTTCTCACTGCAGTTCCTTTTCCGGTTCCTCAAACTGAAAGCCGCAATCCCTGCAGATGAGGTTAGCCACAGTCATTTGTTACGTCCCGGTAAAGATACATTTTGTGGAAAGTCTCATTACCTCTTGCCAGTTTTGCTGCCATCAATCAAGTAAAGGCAACGGTGAACAAAACTAATTTTACAAAAACAAATATGAAGTTAGCTAAAGACACAACGACATTTCAAACTGTGGTTTCACTACTTGCAGACAGTGGAGGGCATGCAGAGTCTTCAGGGAACTCAGTGTTTTTTCATCCACTGCTACAGCAAAAGCCCTTGCAAGAGCTCAGTCTTGGTTCAGAAGGCAGAAACTCAGCCACCTGGCTGAGCTCACAAGGCATCACCCGCAGCACAGCCAAGCATCAGGGTGCGGACTCCTGAAAGGGCAACCTGAAGACCTGGGTTCAAGTGCTGGCTTTGCCTAGGTGTGACGGCATCCAACACCTGCGGACCTCCATCTGCCCACCTCTAAGAGGAAAGGAGTCAAAGACATGCTAAACCACTGACACCAAAAGACCGGGAGTCCTGGCTGGCAAGCGGTTCTACAGAGACCGCAGCCCATCTCCTTAAGCAATAATCAACAATCAAGGGTTGTCCTTCCTAACTCACTCTCACTCTTACCCTAAGCTACGGAATAAGAACGAAGGGAAAAACAAAACAAAACAAAAACTTACATTGAGGAAAGCTTCCATTGCCTCTTAAAAACAAGTACAGATTTCCAGATTTTGTAATCATTATGACACACATTTCATAGTCATAGCAATTACACAATTGAAAACATAGTTGATGTGGGTGACTTAGCATAGATTCAGATAGGCATTTTGCAGTTTCAACAGCAAAGTATCATCTCATGCTTAATTACTCACTATATCATATTTTGATATTCCCTCCTGTTCTTTCTGAGAAAAAAACACTTTGTTTTTTAGAAACTTTACTAGAATAAAATACAGAAATGACCATAATACTGCCCTGTGGAGTACTAATATTATAAATGATTCTATATTTGGTAGTAATACATCATCACTCCTTTGGGTGGGGGGGAAGGTTGTTTGCCACATTCTGATTCCTGAATTGAAATATCTCCTCTTCAGTGTGGAGTGAATACTTTTAAAAAATGCTGAATAAGAACATCAGCTCTATAGCCTTTCTATGCCAACGGTTAATGTCACCTCTAAGGTGACAGCAACCTTACCAGGCATAAAGAAAAAACTGCTCAACTTGTTCCTATTTCCAGTACTCATTCAAATATCCAAAGGTGCAATAAAAAATTCTTTAAGAACCTGATGTGAATTCTAATATCTTCTTGGAACTTTGTATTACATAAAGTTTCTCAATCTCAAGTTGCAAAGTGTGAAAGCTGGGCAGTAAACCATTTGTCTCTTAAGAGTTAAATAATGTTTTCACTTCTAAGAATGTTGAAATGATAAAACACTGAATTAGTTGTTCTGTCTTTGGTTATCAATGTAAGCCTTGGCTAATCATATCTGTGTCTCTTCCATACAGATGAATGTGTAAAAGATGTATTACTTCAGTTCTTTCTTTCTTCTAGACTATAAATAAAAGGTGAATAAATTCCTTGTGGGATAAAATCAATTGCCTAAATAAACCTGATTTTATTATTCATCAGCACCCACGGAGAGAAGGGTGGGTTAGTAGAAAGAAAGAGTTTTGGTTAAATGGCAAAAATATTATATACTGGCAAAATGTTAATACTCAACTTCCATAATTGCTCCAGCACTGGATCAGCCGCCAGAGAAAACAAAGGAATTTCCCAGCTGCATTTAATCAATACGACACCCAGGAGGAGGGGCAGCAAAAAAAAGACACAAGCACAACTGTTAGCAATATGACTGAGCACTCCCCACTGAGGAGCGTCCATGCGGCTCCTTCTGGGACACTGAGAAGAGGCAAACACTTCCATCCACAGCCATGTTAAATTTTCCTCTGCAAACAGACTCCTGTTTTAAGGAGCTGCAGACAGTTTGGGCAAGTGCTTATTTAGCAAAATCGTAAGGCAATGATCACAGCTGCTTAGAAAAGTTCCATTATTACCTGTGCTAAGATAATCATTACTGTTCCTCACAAATCAAAGTTATAGGTCATGGCCATTGATGACCCACACTAAGGACGAAAGCATATTCTTATCAGCAACTTGTTTCTTGTAAGGAAAACTATTACAAGAGTTTATCTGTCTGCAATCTTCAGAAAATGACTACCCATTCACCAAAACTGACACCAGAACGTCATGGTGTACAAACCAACTTTTCCGCAAGTGAGCAGATTTTAACACATCATTGTGGTTCCACATCTTTCCTTTAGCACAGGACTTTAAGCAAGGGAATAGTCCTAATACACACATACAAGCAAACTCGAGATCAAGGGCCACTTGCAGCATGTAGCTGCATGCCAAATGTATTACGGAATTAAAAATGCAAATATGGTAATAAAGATTAGGAAGATTTTGGATTGGTAGAAAGAGCACTTGGTAAAAGATGGTGAACACTCCAATCCAGGTAAGTATCAAACCTCAACCAAAAAAATCAAGTTTTAAAATTGTATCCCAACATGTGAAGACTTGTTTGCCAGTCTTAAATTACTAATTTTGCACATCAAATGTAGTAAAAATATGTCCAGAACATTAAAAAGAAAGGGATAAAGAAAGATAAATGCTATTTAAGTATTTATCAACAATTTTATTTTAGTGAGAGCAAAATGATTCAGTACAATTCATTCATTCACTTTCCATCTCCTGGATTAACACCTTGTGGTATGATCATCCAAAATAATTACTTCTAAGGCCATGTTTCCTTTTTTTCCAATAGATGGACAAAATAATTTCTCAGAAAGATATGGGGACTCAGATGAAAGAAATGCGTCACAGAATGAGTTTATTAGCACTTACATTTTTCCAATTTTATTGCCTATTTACTCTAACAACACAAAGATTTTGGCTGTAATTCAGCTAATGATTTTCCCATCATGGTACTGAATACTTAATGATGGAACAAAAGATTGATAGCAAAAAATATATCAGTAATTGCACTCAATATAAAAGACTTAATAGTAAAATTAAAAGATAAAAATTTTCAGATTGAATTATAAAACAACCACGTGGCAGCATTTCCAGATACCATACTTTAAATATGAAAACACAGGAGAGCTCAGGGTGAAAGAATGAGAGATACACCATGTCCACTCAAAGTTCTTAGTAAACACCAAATCAACTAGACTTTGATGTCAGAACTCTTACACTAATGATTAAAACATTTCATAATGGTAAAATGTTAGTTCAGCAGAAAGCTGTAAAATCCCAAAATGTGTATATACCAAGTTTCATATCTTAAAATATATGAAAAACTTATCATTCAAAAAATAGAAAAATGAAATTCAGAATCAGAGTTGTGGGTTTTAATAACCTCTTCCAAGCAACTAACAGAAAAAGGGTAGCAAATTTAGTTGGGACATAGGTTGAGTAACAAACTAACCTATTTGATATTCGATAACCTTTAAGTATGCAGGCAAAAAGAACAGGGCATATTTAGAAAAATGAACTGTTCTGGGCCATAAATTATCAATTAATTTCTAGGCCCGAAATCATCCAAGATTCATTTTATTTGTGAAATCAAACTAGGATTTTGTAATAGAAAGATAACTATAAAATTCCTAAATATTACTCAACACATTTCCAAAAAGCCAAAGAAAAAAGAACAAAAATGAAAATGCCAAAGTGCTTCTAATTAAGTATTAATATAAAATGGAACATTAAAAATATAGGGGAAATTTGACATAAGTTTTAAATTTACTGTCTTACAGGTGTATATTATAAAAGCATAAAGGCTGAATAATATCAATATTATGAGCATCCCTCCTAAGAGTTAGAAGAAGTGTAAGAAATCAGATCTGAAGAAGTAGAGGAACGAAACCATACTCTGAATGAGTCTCCTGGATTCTGCCCGGCCTACCCCGGGTTCACATTTTCTGTCTTTCCTTCCCTCCTTCCTTGCCCCGCCCTCTTTCTCTGTAACTCTGATTTTCAAAGAAATAAATCACTTAAAAAAATTAAAAACCTGTATTCCTTAAACAGTGAAAGACAGCTTACACAGAAGGCCTGAGCAGTAGTATTAAAAAAAAATTTTTTTCCAAAGACTATGAGAATAATTTCCTATTTGTTTCAAGACAATATTTTAATGTTACACCAAAACCTACCAAGGATATTATTTGAAAAGAAAAAAAACTTATAGGCCAACTTTTCTCACAGATTTGGATATCAAATTGTCAGAAAAAATAGTAGTAAATCTAATCTAGTTATTTACTAAAATGATAATGCTTAAAACTTGGGCTTATCCAAGAACATGGAAGGAATTTAGCATTTCAAAACTAACTGCCATGTCAGAAAAATAAAGGTGAAATAATTTATGATTATGTCAATAAATGTGAAAAATATATTTGAGAACATTTAAGGCCACTCAAGATGAAAAACCTTAGAAATCTAGGGATGAGATTTCATTAAAGCGGACCTCCGGAACAAGACAGTGGGGTAAGAAGTTACTGAGCTCAGTCTACAGACACAAAGAAATGTAAAACACACAGTACAGCTCAAAAGGGATACATATATTAACAGATAAAGTAATAGAATGATAGTGGAGCTCTAACAGGAATTCTAGAATGTGAGAGTAGGAAAGTAGGGAAGAGTCGATAACCCAGAGTGAGTAATGACATGTGGCTCTCCCATCCACACCTGCACAAAAACGACATTGAAGCTGGATTAGTAACCCAAATACAGGAGCGGAGATGACACTCTCGCCAGAAGTGAATACTGTAGTCAATATGCACCATTTTGGAGAAGAAAAAAATATTTTTTAGCAAGAAGGCAAAAAGCATTAACTATTACATAAAAAACTTAAAATAGTAAATCAAAATTACAAATTTATGCCTACCAAGAAAAACTAAGAGTAGAAGCAGATATCAACGTATAATTGACAACTAATATTTACAATATTGAGTTGTAAAGGGCATTAAAATTAAGCATAAAAAGAAAAATGAACAAAGTCTTGGACAAATACTTAAAAATAGATACATGAATGCCACACAAAATGGTATTCAGCATCATACATCGTTAAGGAAGTGAGAATGAACCTATTGTTACACACACTTTGTATTAGTGGCGCATCTAAAAACAAACCTATACTGTATGTTGGAAAGGATATGAAGCAACTGGAACTGCCCCCTCTACTGGTGGCAACGTAAAGCAGCACGACCGCCTTGAACAATTGATGTCTCGGTATTAGGAGCTATGTTTTCACATTTCATGACGTGAACAAAAGTTCTGTCCTCTTCAAGTTTCTCCTGCCTGCACCAGTGAACTAGAGTAAACACGGGTCACTAAGACATGGGCTATGCCACAGGCTGCAGTTACGCTGGGCAATACGGAACCAGGGCCACTTAGGCACAGGACGTAAACTAAGGCTGCACAGATACATCCCACAAAGCCAGCAAGCCCGAACCGTGACTCAGAAGTCTGGAGCTCTTACCCTGATTGTGCATTTGTTTTCTCCCTATAATGTCCTTTCAAAGGAAATTTGGGTCAATTAACATGTGTGAGTAAAAGGAAGCGAGAAAGAAACAAGAAAAATAATGAAATAATAAATGATACTAAGACATTAATTTGAAAAGCAAGTTTGGTGAATGAATAATATATGAAATACATGATCACAAATGAAATATTTGCAAAAACAGTTCATGAGTACACAGGGTACAGCACTCAAGAAAATACGAGTGTGGGCTGGCACAATGGCTCAACTGGCTAATCTTCTACCTCCAAGCGCCAGGAACCCACATGGGTGCTGGTTCACGTCTCAGCTGTTCCACTTCCCATTCAGTTCCCTGCTAATGACCTGGGAAAACAGCACATCATGGCCTAAATCCTTGGAACCCTGAACCCATTGGGAGGCCCAGAAAAAGTTCCTGGCTCCTGGCTTTTGATCACTCAGGTCCGGCTATTGCGGCCACTTGGGGAGTAAATCAGCGGATGGAAAGTCTTTCTTTGTATCTCCTTGTCTCTGTAAATCTGCGTTTCCAATAAAAATAAATATGTCTTTAAAAAAAAAGAAAGAAAATACCAGTGGTGATAGGCTGCCCTCTGCATTCATGCACAATGTTATGTAAGATATTTATATGCACTAAATATTTAAAATTCCCAGCTCTTGCCTAGATTAGTGAATGTACACATAAAAGGACATTCAAATGTGGGTTTGCATTTTTAAATGTTGCCTCAGTATAGCAATAAATCAAATGAAAAACCCATGGGGTTGTTCCCTCTAAGTTTCCACTTACACATAATAACCCCAATCACTGGGACTAAGTCCTAGATTCCCCAGGCTTTCCAGCACTGAGGACATCGGGGAGATGGGATTTATACCTGCCTCCACATCACTTCTACTGCAGGCTTCGGTTCTTTACCATAGGCTTCTTACTTTCTCTAATACAGCCAACATTACCACTTCCTATTAAACTTCATCACAGTTCATATCTGACCATTCTTTGCCCCTTCTCCTTTTATTTTAAGATCATAATGGCAGGATTTGTTAAAAGGGAATGGTATAAATACACAGGTTCAAGAACAGGCAACCTCAAGAGAACTGCCCCAACCTAGGCTGGGGTTACCTTTTTATAGGATGCTGCATTGCACATGATGATCTCCAGGAAGGTGACACACCATCTTTCTCAGCACAAAGAACTTTTACAAAGAATAAAGCGTACCTGTGTCATAATACACAATCAGTCTTTCGCTATGATTGCCCACACTCTGCGGCTCAAACTCCACTTCCAGCTGCATGGACTCTCCCACGTCAAGAGTAGCGACAGTTGGTTCTACAGAGAACGGCCTGTGAGATAAATGGGGATGTTCTGTCAGAACTCCTGTCTGTCTAAGGTAAGGGGGACTGAAGGACAAGAATTCCAGCTCTGCAGATGGCTGAAACTCAACTCCTGAATTCTGTGACCAACAAGTCTACTTCTCTCTAATATGAAAGGACTTCAGTGTTAATATTAAAATAGCAGTAATGGATCAGCAAGTAGTGGATTCAGCAAGAAAAAAATGAATGCTGCAATAATATTCTTGCTTGCCTCCTTGCCCTTCGGCCTTCTTTTAATGTCCATCAAGTGATCCCACTGGGTTCAGCCACTGGCATGGGACGATGAACAATGAATAAAAATCTGGCTTTGCCCTCAAGACACTGAGATTCCAGGAAGGGATATACTTAAAAAATATGTACATGAGACTAGTGCCATTTGCAAAACGAACAGTTCCTTCAAAGGAATAAAAATCAACTCCTGGTGAGAGTTCAGAGGAAAGACCTCACCATAGCGGGAAACAAGATCCCAAAAGGAAGGTGATGACATACTCATATTAAGTAATTCCAGGATGGGTTAACAAACGACTTATTTAAATGAGGTGGGAGAACTCTAAGAGAAGTGCTAGTTGCTCAGAGTTAGCTGCCCTGTTGGGTCCAGAGAGTCATGGGGGGAAAGAAGCGGTCTGTGAAAACCTACTGAGAGAGGACAGAGAGAAGGCTGCCTTGGACCTTCAGTTAAGGCAGAACCTCAGTATGTGGCTTCACAGTTAAGCATCATAGAGAGGCAAATCTTACATCAGACCCTTTTTTATCTGTTGCCTTCTGGGGCTCTCACTGGTCAACCTCAACCAAAAGCCAGAAGGCACTGGGGCCTGCTGACTCAGGCCAGAGAGGCCAGCCTCCTGAGTAAGCTCAGGTCAGAGAAGGGTGGAGCGTGCATCAGGAAAAGCAAACTGGGGACAAGTTCACAGACTGAACATACCATTTAGGGATGTTAAGAACTGCTGGAGGCAAGGCAGATTTGGAACAGGAAATATTTGTTTGTCTTGTCAGGGATTAGGAACAGAGAAGCTGGATTGGATCACAGGCTACCTTAAATAACTTAAAGTTCTCCCTTTTAAATAGGAAACCAAGTCCATTTAATTATTTTCATGGTCCATTTCCCTTCTTTAAATTGCTAGTTTTTCAAAGTAATGTGTTGTACAATATATCTGGCAGGCTAAGCTATTTATGATTATTTATTTCTATCAAAACAGTTTTTAAAGTCATCGTATCTTCCCTTAGCTGAAATAAATTTTGAAAAAACTAAGCTTTCTGCCATGAAGGTACAGCGAGCTTTTGGCAAGGGTGGCACTGGTTGGTTTCCTAGATGATTTCTGCTTGCACTTCCTATCATAAGCAACTGTTTCCTCTCCTCTGGTGTCCCCCTACTCTGGTCACCTCATCTCTCACTTTGTGAAGTCCCCTCTTCCCTTCTCTAACCTTTCCCTGAGAGTTGATCATGGCTTCCATCTTTCAATGGACTCTGGGCATTGCTGTAAAGGTATCCTGGTGTGGTGCTTGCTAGCCTGGATTCTGGAGCTGAGTTCAAACTCAGTTCTGCCAGGACCTGGGGCAAAGCTACTCACCCTTCAGTTTCCTCATCTGTAAAGAAAGTGTGACAACAGCATCTACTTCCTAAGGTTGTGGTGGGAACTGCAGGGGTTGATACAGGTGAAGTGCTCAGCACAGAGCCTGGCATGTAAAGGACTTTTCAAGTCTTTATTATTACTTTTGCTACTGTTATTTTTCTTTTCCTTACTAGTAGCTTCTTAGATGTTGGAAGACAAACCTCAGAATAGATTCAGGTGTTTAGATGAGTTTAAGTTTTTTTTTATCAATCTCTTCAATTCTTTACACTGTTCTAGGGGCATTATAACAAACCCACACTTGTCATAACACATCAATCTCTTCTTCCCACAGGTCTTCTTAATCTAGGCACTGCAATTCAAACTCCTAGGCATTTGAGGCCTCATACAATTTGTTCCTGAGCAGTTTTTGCATTTCGATTGCACACATCCATCTGTCCAAATAGCCCAACTACCCTTCATACTATAAGTCAGTGCTGGGGTAAGACAGGACAGTCTCTGCACTTACAAGCCCTCTCCTACCCAGCACCACACCAGCTCTGTCTTCCAACCAGACTGCCCCCACACTGACAGTCCAGAACTGCCCAATGTTACAGGAATATTCACCACATCCCACAGGCCATACTCCTTTCCAAGTCACACGATCACAGCAATCTTCCAAGCTCTCCCTCCTATACACCATGCCTCCTTTCTCTCCGGCATAACCTTTATGGTTCTTTCCACATTTTGCCTTGTACTAGAGTTAGTCTTCATGACTACCTCTCTCAACAGCTAGCACCTCTTGAGAAGAAAGGGGAAATCAAACAGAAAATTCATGGGCACATTTCTATGCTGGAGACTTTACTGGGCAATTTAGATATGCTGGTTCTTTGAACTCTCGAGAAAAAAAAATGTGAGAAAGCAGGGATTATTTATGTTTTATATACAGATGAAAGAACAGATGCCCCGAAGGGAAGAAAACCTGCCCAAAGTTGCCCACGTGGGCAGTGGTGAGGCAGGGAGGAAAGCCTGCCTTCAAGATCCTGTTCTCTCTGCCTACCCTTGAACATGGAAACCACATGGCTAGATTCACCTCTGTGTCTCACCTTCTCACCACCTTCTGCACATTTCTTTACTCATAAAAACTTCAGAAGAGGTTAGAGAACTTAATTTCAATGAATCCTTCAAGGGAAATAGAAATGCCTGCAACCATTCATTACATTTTATAATACCGTGGTAAAATAGGGGCAAACTTTTATCATCTTAAGAATCTGCCTCATGGCTGATGAAAATGAGTCTTCCAGGCTCAACCTCTGTAAGAATCCAAACGAGTGGAAAATGGGACCTAGATATCTGGTTTGGGGAGCAACACGGTGGTATGTTAATCTGGTTTTGCCTGCCCAGTTCCTAGCACTTTTATTTTAAATGCACTTTCATTTTCTCTTCCAATAGTTATTTACAGAAAAATAACAGTTTTGAAATGCATTGGATATTATTATATTGCAAAAATTCAGCTGTTTTTCTGTACAGAAGGGACACTGACATCCCTCTCCAGGACTTGCAGCAACTGAAATCTCAGAGAAGCAACGGATACATTCTCTCTGTGCTCACTGTTGAGTTTAGTTTACATTACAATTCTCCAATGGTTAGTAAAGTCTCCTGGGAATCTCATTGCTATTACAGCTGGCTGATTTTTCTTAATAAACCGTATGCTAAATGAATAGAGTGTGTTAAGTTTCTGTTACTTAAATATTATCTACAATTTGATTTGCTTCATTTTAGTAAAAAGTAGTTCTCTTAGAAAGAACTAAAAGACATTATTCCTGAAGGGTGTAAAGTTAGCACTGTCCAGCAAAATGCTTGGTTTTGATACCATAATCTCATTAATTTGCCTAGGAAAGAAACTTCGCTTCATGAAAAATTCTGAATTTTGCGAAAGATTTTGAGTCTTTGATTACTTTTAAAACATTATGATTATTATTTTATTTTGATGATTTTTACATAGTTGATTAGGGCTCAAAGGGTCAAGAGCTATAGGAAAGTGGATAAGACCATTGTTTCAACACCTTTTTTTTTTCTGTATCTGGGGTGGGGGGAAATAAAGGAAGAAGCTCTACCCAGCCTCCCAACCATCCAGGGTCCCTGAAGTGGGGCATGCTCTGAGGCCACTGCTCATGTGGTTTTGACAGTTCAACAGTTCTGAATTGCAGCCAATCTCACCATTCCAAGCATGATGAAATCTCTCCAGAATCTACTGGCTTCTAAGGTGGACATATATTGTGGACATATATTGTTCACCTTAGAGTCTCCGTTTGCCCAGATTTTCACTACCAACATGAGGATGGGGTAGCTGATCAATTCGCTCTGTCCTCTGCCCTCTGTTGTGGTTCCAGGTGTCCTCAGCAGGCTCCAATGGACTGCCATATCCTCCATGTACACCTGGGTATGCTGTCCACTGCTCCGTCTGAGCCACTGAGGAGGCTCAGCTTTGATATATGTACTCCAAAGTCAGACCATGGAACCTGCTCTTCTCTTCAAGGTTAGGGTTCTGAGATCAGCAGTTCAGTTGGGGGGAATCCCCAAAGAAACTTCATCTGAGGTGATCCCAGACCGGATTCTTGTGTGTGCTTGCCAGTATAGGATCTGGAACAGTTAAAAGCCCCAATCAGCTTATGTACATGCTGGTGGTTGCAATTGCTGGGTCAGATCTGTTTCCAGCCCTGTCTTCCGCATGAATCAATTGGTGTTGGAGTCCAGCCCGATTCTGCCCATCACATTATACTCAGCCCTCATGCAAACCAGTGGGAGCTGCATCCTAGTCAGAGTGACCCACAATAACCCCCAGCAGTCCTGTGCCCTGCCTGGTTCCTGTGCTTGCCAGTATGTACAGCAGACTGGTCCAGTCTGCCCCACATTCCATTCAACTCTCATACATGTCAATGGGCATCAAAACCTAGTTCAACCCAACTAGCCCCACTATCCAGCCCACACACATGCTGGTGGGTGCCATTCTGTCCAGCCACCCCTGCCCCAGTTCTGGTTCTCATGTTCACCAGTGAACATGGTAATCCAAGAGGGAGGTGCCCACTATTTCCCTACTGGGTCACTCCTACTCCCAGATCATGCACTCTCCAGTTGGTTTGGCAGTTCAACTTGACAGAATTAGCCCCCAGTGCCAGTATCTGCCAGCTGATGCTGCAGCAAAGTGCCACCAACCCACACCCAATCTGATTTAAGCTTGTACCAGTGGGAACAGTCAATCCAGCCTGGCTTTTCCCTGATCTAGCTCACATGAGGCCCACATGTATTGTAGCCCTGCCTGGGCTGGTCTGCCCCCATCCCAACTTACACTCTCTAGTGGGAGTGGTGGTCCAGCAGGGGAGCTCCATGCAGCCCCCCTGCCAGCTCCATGCAGCCCTCCCTGCCCCCTCACATGTGCTAGTTGGGTGCTGTGGCCCAGTCTGGCATGGCCTGCCTTGCCTCAGCATTTGCCAGTGGGTGCTGTAGCAAGACCTGGCCCAGCCCACCCTCAATTCCAGCTCATGCTGGTGGGGGCTACAGCCTAGCCCAGCCCAGCTGGCCCCCCATCCCAGCTCAAATGTTTATTGGTATGTGTTGCAACCAAACCTGGCCCATCCCACACTCTATTCTGGTGCTCGGATTTGTCAGCAGGTGATATGAACTGGTTCAGCCT
This sequence comes from Ochotona princeps, assembly GCF_030435755.1. Classification (NCBI taxonomy): domain Eukaryota; kingdom Metazoa; phylum Chordata; class Mammalia; order Lagomorpha; family Ochotonidae; genus Ochotona; species Ochotona princeps. The sequence continues at coordinate 10,410,384 of NC_080847.1, forward strand.
GAACCGCCCCCGACCTGCACCAAATATATGCTGGTGGGTGCCATTCCCTGGCCTGGTCTGGGTTGCTACCTATCATGGTTCTTGCGCTCACCTGCTGGGACTGTGTCCCAACAGAGGAGTGTCTCAAGCTCCTCCATCAGAACCTCTCCCAATGCCAGATCTCACACATACCGGTGGGTCCATGGGCCAGCCCTACTGTGCACCTCCTGTCCTAGCAGGAACAGTAGTCTCTCCTGACTGGCCTTCAACCCATTCCCATTCTTACTGTTGGATGTTTCAGCCCAGCAAAGCCTGGTCCACACCCAGACACAGCTCATACATAGCTCAATAGGGGCAGAGACCTAGCCTAGCCTGTCCTACACCTACCCTGGTCCTCACGAGAACTAGCTGTTACTCCAAGTCAGGTGCGCCCAGCCCCAGTCCACACTTGGCCCAAGCGACACTGCAGCCATATCTAGATCAGAACCCAGCTCCCACTCCAGCCCCCACACTCACCAGTGGAACCACAACCCAGTCAGGGTATCCCCTTTGCTCCCCAACCAGGCCTGTTCTCAGCCATAGATCCTGTACATACCAGTGGTTGCTCTGACTCAGCTTGGCATAATTCCTCACCTGTCATGACCTTTGCCTTTGGATGCTGCAGCCTGGCCTGACCTGGTCTGCCCCCATCCCGACTCTCACTTACAGGTGTTGGAACCTGGCTCTCCTCCCACAGCTGGCTCATGCAAACCAGTAGGTGTAACAGCCTAGCCCGGCATGACCTGTGCTCCAGCCTGGTTTCTGCTTTCGCTGGTAAGCTAAGGTTTGCCCGGCCCTGCTGGGTCCACCCCTTTCCCAAACCAACTCACACATCAGCCAACAGCTGGAGCTACTTTGCCCAGCTTGTTCAACCCCCAGGCCTGGACCATGTGCTCACGAGCGGGAGTTATGACCTACTAGGGGATTTTCCCACATTCCCCCACTTGGCCCACTCCCAGACCCAGATCTCATATATGTTAGTAGGTGTATAGCCTGCCCCTCTATCTTGGCCTAGTATGAGCTTGTGAACATTGCAGCCTGGCCTACCCCACACCCTGTTTTAGCATGCACATGTGTGTGCTGGAGCCTGAATCTGCCCAGACTGTTCTCAGTCCCTGTATCCATGAGTGATGGTAGGTTCGAAGGTCACACCTAACTTGTCCCATTTCCACCCCAACTCTTGAGCTAACCAGTGGGACTTGTGTGTCTACAGAGTTGGGCCCACACATCCACCACAGAATTTATACACGGACCTGGCTTTCTCGTGTGATGGTTAGTGTCATGGTTCTGCCTAATGTGACCTGTCCCCTGTTCTGACATTAAGTCAGGTACTAGAATCTAGCCCTGCTAGACAGGCCCCCAGCCCTAGATTTTGCATGGACTGGCGTGTGGTGGTCAGCAATGTTCCATGATGACAAGCCCTACTCAGGACTCACATGTAGGCTGATATATCAGTCTGATGCATACAGACCATCTGGACACTCCCCTCTAAACCATCAAGTCTCAGTCCCCTCGCTTACCTGCAAGTATGGTGGCCCTGCATTGAGTGTCCCTCAGGACACAGTGGCATTATCCATGTATGTCCCTAGGTAGCAATTCCACACCCCCAAGACCCCAGAGTTCACCGTTGGGCCCAAAAGTCCAGGACTCGCTCACTGCATGGCATCTGTGGCTATGGCTAGGGCCCCAAGTATTGAATCCAACCTGGCTCAGGTATCCTCCACCAGGCTCCTACCACCCAGGTCCTGAAGTTGAGCTCCCTTAGGGCCCTCCCGCTGCAAGATGGTAGCAGCGGACGAAGCCAGGGCCCGCCTTAACTCCCAAGTTGATTAATTATAAATTATTCTTAAGAACAAAACTGAGCCGCATAGTTTAATATCTTAGCATAAGACTAAATATTGGTCTTATTAAAAAGTGGGTATTAGCATTTTTCTTTAGATAATGCTTATTATTCAACTAATTAGTAACTTGAGATTTAAGGTTTGGATATTGCTTTTTAATCCTTTTTTACCTCACAAAAGTAATTCTGGTTTAATAATTATAGTTATTCTGACACCCTCTAGAGTTTTAGGTCAAATCTGCAATAAAGTTGAACAGTCATTGTTTATGTCTCCGCATATTTTTACAATGCATTGCAGCTCCTTTTATTAGTGTAAAAGAGCAGTATGTCTATTTTATAGTACTTGGAGCATTTTTTAAATTTTAAATTATTGTAAATGTGTATAGCTGTAGCTTTGTTTTTGTGATATATTGTAGGTTAAGCATCCTATAAAAATTTAGAGAGTACTCAGTTATTCTAGACATTTTGCTAGATGCTAAGAATGTACAGATGAGAATAGATGCAAATAGAAACAATCCTTGTGTCTGGGAAGTTCACATTCAAACAGAGGCAGTGCCTGTTTTATTTTTTATAATTTAGATGAATCTATCAGTCAAAGTGGTTGTTACAGAACTGTATTGGGGCAACAGAGTTTTCCATATAGCTTTTGAAATGGATATTTAGCAGGAGATCTCCCCAGAGATCCTGATTCAACATAAAATCACAAATTCAACTGCATCCTTTCCCACTGTGGCCCCCAAGATCCTTAGCTGCAAATACCAGATGCCCAGTGTGGCGAATTCAGACAAGAGACTGATTGAAAGTATTGCGATAACCTTCATGATTTGACGATATGTTTGGAAAGCATGAATTTTGTGCCAACAGCCTAAAACTACTCTTTCCTGAATAGTTCTAACCACACAAAAAAACAAACTTGTAAAGCCGGGAATTTGAGAGACTTGACTACTCAGAAAATGGAATAGATAAGAAATCGAACCTAAGATGGTGAAACAGTTCAGGGATTAGTAATACCAGCAAGCCATTTCCACCCCTTGGTGGGAGGCAAAAGAAAAGGAAGGCCTGTCATCTGATGCTGGGGACCAGGCTTATTTGGCAGAAGTTGGAACCATGCCAGAGTCACCTGACAGTAGCTGGAACCACAGAGGAGATTCACCCACAGTGGAGACCCTTCTGGAGGCAACCAGAGGGTAGAAGAAATTCCTTGGCTTCTTCCTGCCTTCCAGTCTCTTTCTAATGTGCCCAACTGATCAAACGCAGACAAAATCCAGTTGACCCAAGAGACGGCGGAGACTGACACAGTCCCATAGTGACCCTGGGTGGAGCCAAGAGAAAGATGAGAAAAAGATCCAAAAGCTATCAGGCTCAGAATTGACCCATGCTCACCCTAACCCAGGCCTTTTCCTGGTACATTTTGAGTAAGCAATTATTTCTTTCATCTGTAAAATGGGAATACTGAAGCAGAGTCTCTCACGTAGTTTGATTCATTGATAGTTATCAAGTTGGTTCTTCATTTTACACCAGAATTATTATAGATTAGGAAAATACATTGGTTTTCCACCACAGGTGGATTCTCCATAAGAAATTAACACAACAGAAAGTTTTAATGTGTATTAAATATGGTAAGCAGCAGTTCTTTAATTTTAAAAAAAAATGTGTTCCTTTTAATACCAGAATGGAACAGGAAAATAATCTGCTGCCTTCTCCCTCAACCAAAACCTATATGGCTCACCATGAGATGACAAAGGCAGTACACACCAAGTACTTATGAACAATGTCAGAGGACCTGGGTTTCCTTGAGAATGAGGCTTTTGTCTTTTCTGATTGATTTACTTGGAGAGTCATTCTTCTATCTAGGATGCAGAAAGGTAATTAGAATGAAAATCAAAACCAAAAATCAAATCCACAACTTTTCTTGAACCCATCAGACAACTGATGTTGCAGGAAAAATAGGCTGAAGCTGAAAGACAGTCAATTCCCTTTCCTCCAGGGAGATGGAACCTGCAGAGATGGTTTAAACCCTGGCTTTCACTGGTGGCAGAGCTTCCCTACAGGAAGAAGAAACTGTGAGAGAAGAGGAAAGACAAGAAACATCTGAATAAACCCTACACTGAGACACATCATGTTCAAAATAATACTCAAATATAAATATAAAATTTTGAAATTGAGAAAAAGATATAATCACACAGAAAAGGAGACAGGCAAGAAATACAGCCGACTTCTCATTTGGAAAATGCAAGCCCAAGGACAACAGAGTGACATCTTTCAAGTGCTGTAAAAATATGTGTATAATTCAAATGTTGGCTCAGAATTTTATGCTGTAGAGAAAACATCTTTCAAAAATGAAAGAAGGCCAGTGTTGCAGTACTGGTTAAGTAGCTGGTTAAGCCATGGCTTGTGATGCCAGTACCCCATATGGGAGTGCCAGTTAGAATCCCAGCTGCTCTGATTCAGCTCCCTGTCTGCAAAAGCAGTGAAAGATGGCTCAAGCACCTGGGTCCTTGTCACCAAAGGGAAGACCCAGATGGAGGTCAGGCTCTTGGCTTTGGTGTGTCCCAGCCTGGCTGTCACAGTTACCTGGGGAATGAACCTGCAGATGGATGAACTCTCTGTCTCTCCCTGTCATTATGCCTTTCAAATAACTACATTAAGTACGTTAAAATGAAGAAAAATAAAAGCCTTCTTTAGATAGGCAAAAAGAAAATTTATAGCAGACTTGTGCTACAAGAACTATTAAAGGTAGTTTTTCAGTCAGGCAAATTATATCAGACATAAATGTGCTCTATATGAAATAACTCAGAGATAATGATATTCTCACAATACTCTAAAGAATAAATTTAATTTCCCTCCAATGGGATGTGCCTACAACCTGTAAATACAGCATTCCTGCAATATGGAAGACTGGTAGCCTGAAACATTCCACCAGAAAATACCTACAAAGACTGCATTTCAAAATAACTTATACAAATGTGTCACTGAACTCAAATAAAAATAAGAAAGACACACAGGAATCTGGAACAAGGAGGAAACTAAAATCACAGCAATAAGTCTACTTGGGTTCTCCAAAGCCTAAAAGCCTGGGTTTTAAAAAGCCCTGGTGAGTCAGGAGACAAGACCTTGGGATGGTCAAGTCATGTGACTATTCCACATCTCCTTTCAACATTGCAAACTGGAAAGGCTTCCAAAACATTGTCTCATCAACAAAATGAAAAATTGTCTGTCTTGGTTTTGAGCAAGGAAAACCAAGTTCCTCTAGCAAATTTGTAACTTTGGATTTTGTGTCTGATGCAGTTTTGTGGTCTGAATATATAATACCATCTCAGGGACCTCTGGGCCAAGAAATTACCAGTTTGATATACTAGCATACACTGACCTTCAGAAACCAGTCAGAAGCAAACGCTAATCTTTCCTGGAGTAATATGTTCTTAAACCAGCCAAGGACTCCACAGATAAAACCCTCTGGAAAATGAGCTCCCAACCCAGACTGATACACTGTGTTCTCAAAGTTGTGGAGAAGAATGTGACTCCCTGTTTCCTTTCCTCCCAATCTGGTTTCCAGATGAAGCCCCACGGATGGATCAGTCACTGATCTCATACATGTTGTGTAGCAAATTATTTCTTCTTGTCTCACAGGAGAATTTCTTGAGAGCAGGGATTGTCCATTGCCTTATACTGCCCTATGGTCTCAACACTGTAGCCATTTCATGGATGTTCATTTTAAAATTCTTCTCCTTTGCCTAATAGCTTTGTGTGCTATTGGAGACGACCCAAACTCTCCAGCCAGTTTTCTCATTGTTGGGGGGAACAACTCCTCATCCCTCTCAAGTTTTCCATTTTGCATTTGTAATAATCCTTGTGGTCACGGCAGGCCCATCCGCAGAATCCAGGACAACCTCCTCATTTGAAGGTCACTCAATTAAGAACCTTAAGTCCATATACAACTTAAATCCCTTTTTGCCATCTAACATAGCAGGTGCTGGTTCTGGGAATTAAGATGTGGACATATTTTGGGAGTCATTGCTCTGCCTACCACATTGGTTCAGAAGAAAAAAAATTAAAAACTTTCTTGTCATACCATATATGTATGTGTGTGTGTGTGTGTACTATAGGTACTTTACTGGCTTCCTTTTCCCTCACAACAACCTATGAAATGGCTATTAAACTTTCTCCCATTTTTCAGACATGAAAACTGAGGGCCCTGAGCCAAAGAATGTGGACAGCCTATAGAAACTAGAAAAATGGTAAATAAATGGACTCCACTCTTGGGATATCAGAAAGGAATCCATTTCTGCTGACACTCTGATTTCAGCTCAGCGAGACTGATGATGTGATGAAATGTAAAATAACAGGCCCATGATGTTTTAAGCCACTAAATATGCAGAAATTTGTCATAACAGCAATATAAACGTAGCCAGCCAGTGACAAACATTTATAGGCAAAATGCATTTATAAATTTCCATGGGCTAATTCTCTATACTAGAAAAAGGATTCTCATCCAGCATTTCTAAAAGCCAGTTGACAGTATCTAGTTTTTTTTTAATGGATGTAATACATTAAACCCCATTTTTCTTCTTCTCTTAGGATAAGAAGGAAGTCTATCCCACACTGGTGAGGTCTCCTAGTTTCTGCAATTCAAAACTGTAACAAGCAGTTCCATCCTGAACGCTATTCTGGCAAATGACTTATGCTGCCTAGAGCTAGCCATAATCAATCAAACTAGGGCCGCAGGAACGCATACCTTTGGGTTTTGATGTGAAACACAGCATCTTTGTTGCCAATGTTCTGTACCAGCAGGATCTTCTGAGTGCTGTATTTGACGGGGCAAGTGGAAAAATTCAGCTTGTCGGGGAAGTCAAGGATGGCTCGTGCACCTCTAGCTTTGATGGGCACGATAAACTTCTCTCTTTCAGTAATGCAGGTCAGCATATGGGCATAATCCTGCAAGGCAAGTACACAATCATTACCTGTGGAAACCCAATGGGGTTGAGAGAGCTATGCAGGAAAGGTGGTTGCATGGCAGATATTCATATACACTGTTTTTCAATTTCATATATTTCTACAAAAAAGGGCAATCACAGATGTACTTCCGGCAAGATTCTGTTCTTTTGTTCGTTTGTTTGCTTTTTGAGAGGAAGAAGCAGTTCAAACCTACAAATAGAAATTCAAGGTGAAAAATGTTTCCCAAATATTGGGGCAACAGGACGTGAGGACAGAGATGGGTCGAGGAGCAGTGTTTTTAGGAACAAAGGAGAGTCACACCATTCCCTGGGGTCCTCTAGTGGACCCTGTGACCCTACACGACCAAGTGTTAGACTTATGATTCTCACGCTCTCTGCAGTGGGACCCTGCAGCACTCCCATCCAGGGCAGAGCCTATCTTGCGACCCTTTGCTTCGACCAGTGGAAGGCGGCAGCATTTACAGCACACCCATTTCCAGCTGAGGCCTTGGGAAACTTGGACACCTCTGGTCTTGCTCTTAGAAGCTTATTGCTGCCGTGTAAACAGGCCTAGTCTAGCTGAGCATGGGATGGGAGTACATATGACCCAGCCATGGGCATGCTAGATCTGTGAGAAAGCAGGGCCAAGTTGAACACTGCTGCCTATCCAAACTGTGAATGAGCCCAGTCCAGAACACAGGATCTGCCTGGCTGAACCCTGGGTTCAGGAACAGCAACAAATGCTTATGATTCAAGTCCCTGAACTTTGGGAGTATCTGTCATTGTACAGCAATAGCTAAAAGACACACATCCCAGTTACACCTCTGGTGCAAAGTCATTACTGCCAACCCAGATAAAAAAATCTGAGGCCCTGTGCATCTGTCTGCTCCTGGCTTGAGTCTAAATGCAACAGAACAAAGTCACTATGTTGTCTCATACTACAGAAATAGAACTCACCCACAATGTACCAAAGAAAAAAGTTCAAAGTGGACTCCAAGCAATAAGCACAACTAGATGTACAGGGAGAACATTTACAGTCTCCTCAAGAACACGCCAGGTGCTTAGAAGCAACAATGAAAGGAATTTGTTATCTAACTGGCTTTTTCCCCCCATTTAATGTTTGACCACCATTTGGCATGTGTTTTAGCTGCAAGGTGATCCAGATAAATGTAAAATGACTTCCAACTAAAATTTCCTTTCAGTAACCATGCAGTAAGTGGTACTAAGTGATGAAAGTTTATTTACTTATTTTTTATAAAGCTCTCTTTGGATTCTGGGCATGGAGCAAGAATGAGAACATCTGACTCAAACTGACCTATGGACCTAACCATGCATTTGGCCTCATAAAACGGCAGAACAGGTAGGAAATGAGGGCATCCCCAACAGGTTCCTTCATTCAACCTGTTATTACACACCTCTGTGCCAGGCTCCCTGCTAGGTCTACTAATATACTCATTAGGAAACGACCTAATAGTCACAGGTTTCTTTTAGCTTACATGAGGATGAAGAAATCACTGGGCAGATAAACAGAGGAACATAATATAAACTTCAAGGCACATATAAATAAAATATAAAGATACAATAGCAAGGTAGCCTCAGGACACGGCCTTTGGATTGTGATGTTCCCTAGGCCCCGCTGACCCCCACTCTCACACCCAGCTGTCCTGTAACTTACCCCGCCCCAACAAAGCCCCTGATGAATGAAAGAGGTCTGCGGGTGTGCATTTAGCAGCCCTGCCAGGAGCAGGGACGTGGCCTGGAATCTAGCCACTATGCTGGCCCCAAGTGGACCATCCCAGAGAGGGTCGTAGTGCCCACAAAGGCTCTGCAAAGCCAGATGAGGCGCCACCCTTGATTTCCTCTTCACCTCAACCCTGTTCCCTCAAGCCTCTTCATCTCAGTGCTCCATCATTCCCATGGCCTAGACTTAAAACTTTGGATTTAGGCATCTTTGCTGGTGTTCTCTTTCTCAATTTGTTGGCAAATCTTGTTAAGAAATACCTTCAAAACATAGTGAGACTGATCACACTACTTGCCATCCCCACGTGTGTTCCCCTGTCCTAGCTACTTCAATCTCTCCTGAGACGAAAGGATTTTCTATCTCAACTCGTTTTTCATTCTTTGTCTCAGGGGCCAGGGCATTCAAATAGTAAGCCAGTTCAGACCATTGTCTGATCAAACTCGAGCAGCTCTGAGAGCTGGTGTTATTTGGTTCCCTGTCCTTCCTCCTACAGTCTCTCCCTCTTCCTTTTGATGGTCTCTGCAGCAGTGGATCCCACTCGTAGAGCCTTTGCCCAGAACGTTCCTGGCGAGATCCACACTCACTCTCCTACAGCCACTCCCCGCACTCAGCCCTTCTTCTCCTTGGGTCTTGGCACAACTGTGCACTCTCACTGGGCTCTCTCGATTCTCCCTCTCTCGCTCCACGCATCCCCAGTCTTCCTTCCCGCTTTGGTTGGTCCCGAAGCCACAGAAGACATTGGATAGTCTACCTACTCATGAATGTGTGTCCTTCTCCCTCAAGAGCCCTGTCTGAGCCCTGTATCCTCAGTTCCTAAATGGAGCCAAGGACTAGGCAAGTATTTAAAACTTCTTGTTCTTGAAGGACAATGAATTATATGTTGGGTAGTAGTGAATGAAAGCAAGCAAATAAACAAAAAGAATTGGAGATAGAGAGTGACTGGAGAGCTTTTCCACATGGGGTGGCCGGGAAGGGCTCCCATGAGGAGATGACCTTGCAGCAGAGACCAGAGGGGGTAAGAAATGAAGACTCATCTGTGGACAGCTCTCCCAGAGAAGCAAGATTCAGAGCTGTGGCCAGAGGGAAACAAGGCAAGAAGGGCAATTAGACACATGGCCAAGAGTGTGGTAGGGGAGGGAACCACATCGCACAGGATCTTGCTAGCCCGTGGCAGGCCTTAAAGATGGCACAAACCATTCAAGATGCTAAAAGCCGAGCAGGATATAACCAGCTCAGCATTTAGGAGAAGCTCTAGCTGCTACGGGAGCAGCAGACCATAAAGGAGATTGTAACAGGTGCTCACTCTTGTTAGGGAAATAATAATGATAATACCAATGATCTACAAAAATAACAGAACCAAGTAATTTCAGAAGATGACAAGGACTTTAGAGAAAACATGGCAGAGTAATCATGGGGGAAGGTGCTATTTTGATTAGAACAGGCAATGAGGCTTCCCTGAAGTGAATTTTGCGTGCAAATCTCAACAGCCAAAGGAATCATCAAGAAGAGACCCAGGGACAGTGTGTTCCTGGCCAGGAGAACTGCAAACATCAAAGTCCTATAGTAAGAGTGAGTCATAAAAATTAATGGATGGAATTCATGAAATTTTATTAAAACTGAGTTACTGGACTCTCAGCTCTGCAGTTTGAGCCTGCTTTTCAAATGATAATACCAGGTTAAAAAATTATGCTATCCAGACCTAAGGAAATAAAAACTGCACAAAGATACCTGATTTCAGAACACCCCACGGAATTCAACAAAGCAACCATCTGGTCTTATAACAGAATCTTACAGAGACAAGTACTGTGTTCATTTTTCCCCTAGATTAAACCCAGCCAGCAAAGCTTTTGCTAGGAATTATAAACCGGACAGCACCTGAAACATCTGAAAACTTACTATTAACTGAAGGTTTGGGAGAAAGAATTTTAAAATGCTGCTGAATTCAGAATGGGAGAGACCCTGGCCTGTTTTGCCTCATTTTATTCTATATCCAAACATACCTTCCTTTGTTCTGTAAGAAACTAAAGCTGACAACAGCTAAAGATCATTGAAATACTATGAAGGATGTTCTCAAATCTTCTCAAGTACCCAAATGAGGAATGAAATTTGATCATATATACATATTTTTCAAAGCCAATTCATATACCAATCTAAGCATATGAAGAAAGTTCTTTAAACAATCCCCTTAAGATGTACTCCAATCTCTGAAGTTATGCATTTAGCCTGACTGTATTAGCTTATGTAATGTACTATTATATATGGCTCCACAGACTTGAAATTAATTCAGATGTTTGGAGGCTCTGGCAGCCTGCAAGCCAAGCAATTACTTCAGTTGATGTACTTCCTTTTGTACTTGGATTCAAAGCTGTCAGGTCACCATTCAAAGCCAAAATATTTATTCTGAACTATTTCCCCTCTGCTATTAGAGGCTCAGCCATGAACCACTTTCTATCCTCAAATGTTATCCCATTTAACAATGCTCTCTGGATAAAACTCCCTAACCATTTTTGTTGTTGTTGCTGTAAGCCTTCCTGCCAAAACGCCCATCCTCCAAACTTGCAAAGACCATGTAGAAGATGAAAATGACAGATATGCCTTTCTGTGAAATGAAAAGAATGAATCTTAATTTTACATTAGTTCCATGATAGAAAGCAAACATAACCGTAATTCTGCCCTTTAAAATCTCAAGCAAAGGAAAATAATGTCTTCTACTGCAATGACTCTAGAAGAACAAGGGCAAAGCCAATGTGGCTAAGCCCTCATTTCCTCTGACTTTTTTTTGACTCCTAAGCTTAGCAAAGGACTGACAACCAGATGAAGCCAGGTTTGGTTAAGACAGTAAATTCAATGTTTGGTGATCCTATAAATGTTCTAAATTCTTTAACTAGTTAAAAACATATATTATATAATGTCTCTTCAATCTGAAACTCACCCTCCAAAGGGAATACTCGGTTCTAAAGTTCTCATTAGCTTTAAAACAAGACTGGGTATTTTAAGCGTTCTCCTATACAACCATGGGCAAGTGTGAGACTCAGTTGGGATCTCAGCCCCCCCAGTGATATCTACATCTCCCCACTAATTCAAAGACAATGGCCACTGACCTCTGGCTTGAGAACAAAAACAAAAACAGGAGGTCAAAATTAATTTTTGTTATTCTGTGCTTAGTAAATAATGATAGTGTGGTTACTTATGACTCAAACACACACATAAATCATTCATTTTCTCTTTAGTGGTGTCTCCCTCCCTCCGCCTTTGCACGGCTCCTTGCATCTAGCGATCTGCTCCCGTCTATAACGCACATGCTCTGCCTGTACTTCCGTCCCTACCTAAGACCAGAGCCTCCCCCTACGTATTAGAACTCAACCATTCTCACGCTGGGAGCTTCCTGAATCACCATTTTTTCATTTTTACTGAACAAGCATGTGTCAGTTTATAATCATACATGAATATGTTCCTGTACGTTCTTGTAAAAATTAAAAGTAAAATAATAAGAGGAAGAGGGGGATGGGATAGGGTGAGTGTGGGAAGTGCCATGGCTCTAAGCCTGTCTATTTGTATGTGTGAAATACATGAAACATGATCCCTTCACATAAATAAAAGAAAAAAGAGGGAGAAAAGAAGGCTAAAAAATAACTGTGTGTGGCGTAGATAGTGTGAGTGAAATAACATTGTTCATTTTTAATATTTTAATTTAGGTCCTGAGCTGTCAAGAGATCACAGACAATTTCTAAGATCATCACTAACTTTATTATCAAATGACATTTATCGAGTCCAGAAACCAAAAAGCAGTGACTTAACTCACTGAAGACGTAAAACACAACGGAGAGTAAGACCCTCAGTGAGAGAAGACTTCTCAGACATCCCCTGCCTGGTTGAAATGAAAACAAAAAGAGTGAACGTCTAGGCCATTCATGACATTGGGAAATATCTGATTCCCTTTGATATGCTTTTATTTTTCTCATCTATAGGCCATCTTCAAGATGAAAAAACTTCCATATATATTCCTGAAATTGGAGCCACTGCAGCAGCTCAACAGGCTAATCCTCCACCTGCAAGTGCTGGCATCCCATATGGGTCTGAATGTGGCTGCTCCACTTCCCATTCAGCTCCAGCTTGGGACCTAAGGAAGCATCAGATGATAGCCCAAAGCCTTGGGACCCTACGTACACTACACAGGAGATCCAGAGGAAGCTCCTGGATCCTGGCTTCAGATCAACTCAGCCCTAAACATTGCAGCCACTTGGGGAGTCAAACAGTGGATGGAGGATCTCTCTGTTTCTCCTCTCTGTAAAACTGCCTTTAAAAAAAAAAAAGCAAATATTTTTAAAAAAATGAAAGAAAAGGATTAACTGTTGTGTACTAATCTCATTCGACAAACATATGCTGCATATGTCCTTTAGGACAGGCACTGTGCTAACTAGACCTTGGGTTATAGGGGTAACCCCCCACAGAACTGGGGAGGTCTAATTTTAAGCAGAATGAAAAAAAATCCCTATCAACAGTTTTGCCGAAAATGATCAATTATGAAAAATTTTGTGATCTCTGTATTTTAAGTCAAAACTCTGGCAACATGGTTTATTATTATTATACACTTAGGCAACATGCTAACATTTTCTATTCCGTTACTGCTATAGTTTTTAAACTTTATAATTACAAATCAGGAAAACCACTTGGATAATAAATAAGATTTTTTTAAAAAACGTAACTAAGCAGGGGCCCAGCACAGTAGCCTAGTGGCTAAAGTCCTCACCTTGCATACTCCAGGATCCCATATGGGCACCGGTTCTAATCCTGGCAGCCCTGTTTCCCATCCAGCTCCCTGTTTGTGGCCTGGGAAAGCAGCAGAGGACGGCCCAAAGCCTTGGGATCTTGTACCTGTGTGGGAGGCCTGGAAGAGGTTCCTGGCTCCTGGCTTTAGATTGTCGCAACTCTGGCCATTGCAGTCACTTAGGGAGTGAATCAATAGAGGGAAGATCTTCCTCTTTGTCTCTCCTCCTCTCTGTAAATCTGACTTTCCAATAAAAATAAAATAAATCTTTAAAAAAATAACATAGCTAAGCAGTAAAAGTGTATCACAGCATCCTTTCCCCAAGCCCTACTGCCATCTCCATGTGACAACCACAAAACAATGCTCTCTGGCTTCCAAGGATGTGCTGTTTTGCTTCCCATAAAAGCCTGATATTTTTTCATATTCATTTTAATAGTATAGATACAAATTAAAGAGGTTAAGAAAAAATGCCAAGTTCCAGAATTTTATAGCGCTTTTTAAAATGATAACAGACTATTCTATTCTACAATGCATGATACATATACACTAGAATCATTAGATTAATAACATATTTAATCATTTTTAAAAGTCTGTGTGAGTAAAGATAAGGCAAATCAGAGTAGAATTTGCTGCACCTGTTATCTGAGTAGTTGGCATCCTTAACAAGTCCCATCCCTAGGGTGATGACAGGGAAAATATAAGTTGCTTTATCACCTTCAATGTGCTAGTATACATGGGCACAGAAGAGCCATCTGAAAGGGGACTGGATTGCTAACCATGACATGCTGCAATTTACATATCTCACCCTCCAGATGTGAGCAGGGTAAATGAGAAGGGAGCACGTTCAGATCAGCAGGGGGTAAGGAGCAAAAAATACAGGGACTTCAGCTACCAATTTGGCCAAATGAAGAAACAGTGACACTTGGTGAATGACTGGTTTCCAACTTCCCCAAAGTAAATCTGGCTCTAGTTACTTCTCTGACTTTTCTTTTTTCTTTCTTTCTTTATTTTTTTCACCAGCACGGAACACTTCATGCCTAGTCCTGACTGGGCACTCAGTCTATGGCTCAGTCAGACTTCCAACAGAGAGGGCAGAGGCAGATATCAAAGATACAGTAGTCTCAGCCAATAAAAGGAGAAAACTGTCTTTAGAATAATAAGTCCTGCTTTCCAATAAAGTAGGAAGGAATGCGGGTCCTGTCGTTCACAGCAGCCAGTGTTAGTGGAGGAGAAGCTGGAATAGGACTTGAAGCTACTTCTGTCTAACTTCTAGGTGTAACTTCACTGTGTTCTGGCTCCAACCAAAATGGTGGCATAGACAAGCACACTGGTAACATTATATGTATTCTGAACATCTTGTTGTACCTATTTAAGTCTTCTCTTTTTCTTTTTAAAGATTTATTTATCTTTACTTGAAAGGCAGATATTACAGAGAAGCAGAGACAGAGACAGGTCTTCCGTCCATTAATTCACTCCAGTGGTCACACCACCAGAGCTGAACTGATCCAAAGCCAAGAGCCAGGAGTCTTCCCTGGGTCTCCCATGTGAGTGCAGGGTCTCAAGGACTTGGGCCATCCTCCACTGCTTTCCCATGCTGTGGGGGGCCTCAGCCGTGGACCACACACTCAGGTAACATGGTGAGGTGACGGCATTCTCAATAAAGAAGTACAACAGACAGTTATGGTAAACTTGTCCATTTATTAATAACCAGAAGCTTCTTTAGAAAGGGTCCAGGAAAACACCTCAGGGTAGTAGCAATATTTCTATTGGATATAAGCATCTATAACATGTTATAAACCTAGCCAATCAGTACAACTGTCCCATATTTTACCAGGTGGCACTGTGTAGCCCACCACAACTTACATAACTCACCTTGCATTCTGCAAGACTATCACAAGTTTATCACAAGATGGGTATGGGCCGGGGTAGGCAGGGGGGTGCTGTCACTGCCACCACCACCACTAAACCCTGTGAGTGTTCAGAAAGGAACTGCAAACAGCCAGCAACACGCATTCCACTGGCTTCTCTGCCAGCAGGAATCTTACCTTGTTCTCCTCTGGTGTGAAGAGGATTCGGAATGTGGATGGCACCCCTGGGGCCACCTTGTTGCCAATCTCTTTAGGCTTGATAACTTTGAAGTAAGGTGAACTTTCTTCTACAACTTTCACCATCCTTGGAATCTGGAAGAAAAATGTATTAAGGCTCACAAAATAGATGTGAGAATGCAGAATTTTTTTTAAGGTTTTGGAACTAAACATAGGCTGGAATCCTTGTCAGCTTCTTACTGGACATGTGGCCTTGGTCAGGTCTGAACTTGCTTCCTCAAGTGCACAGAGAGATGACAGGACCTCTGTTAACTTGAATTTTTATTAACATTATTAGTTTTACTCATTTGTATTACAACTTCAAGTCTGGTTTCATCTTACCAGATGAAATGTGGCTATCTTCAAAGACTAAAGACTAGCTGAAATCATACCCATATAGAGCAGAGTTCACCTGGATGTCCCAACATTTCAGAACTGCTCTGAGAAAAGAAATCATCCTGCACTTCCTTCTGCTATCACTTGAACAACTTTTGGCTCCTCAACTCACATGGGTATTTAGTCCCCAAAGTCACAACTTAATGGTACTAACGAGGGTGGAGGCCTGACCCAATGATGGTGGTGAAGTACTGTGGCAGGGTAGTTTTGGGCGAGCATTGGTTATGTAAGCTGAATGGAGCCCCACTTTTCTCCCTGCCTTGCCACGTGACTGTTCCTCTGTATATACCCCACCAGATGCCCAACAAATAGACCTGCCTCATCGTGTTCTTTGAACCACCAAAACCACAAGTTTAAAAATAAGACGTAAGTTTTCACATGACTTTCCTAACTCGATCAAAGCACAGAACTCTTCTGGAAGAGCCCAGAGATCCCATGTTGTCTAACTACTTTTGCTATATTCTGGAAAAGTTCAGCAGACACACTCACTTTATCATTGTTCCTCAAAACCAGTGGAACCTCATAGACTTCACAGGGAGTATAGTTCTGGAATATAATTTCTGATGGAAAGGGTTGGAATAATGCTTGATCGAGGTCAATTCCTGAAAACTGCAATTGAAACAGTAAATTATTCATCTACCAGGGCAGTAAGAATGTACTGTGTATACCTCGGGCTATTAAAATTAACCACATGGGAGACACTCAGAAAAGGGCAACTATAATAGACAATAACAGTTTGTTTTAATTCTCATTATTTTATTGTCATCAGTTTAGGAGCAGTCCTCAGCTTAAAAATATATACATATTCCAATCAGCATATTAACCCAGAATACCATTAAACTAAGGGTGAGTATGGTATATCGGACCAAGAATAACCAGAAATAACCAAGCATAACCAGAAAAGCTGTATTGAGATGTATCTGCATGTAAATAAGACATCAAACAACCAACGGCCAGAGTCCAAGAGAAAACAGAAAACTGGAGGCGGTGTGTGGAGGGAATAGAGAAAGTTAGATGAGCTTTTCCTCCGTGTATTACAGAATGGGTAGCCAAGAATTTTTTTAAAATAGTGCAGGACCAGGGAGAGAAAGAGAGGCTCAAGATTTGTCAAAGGATTCTGATGGACTTTGCCCTGCAGGGACCCATGAGTGGCTGCATCACAGAAAAAGGGTAAGCTGTGGTTTCCCATTCCTCAGAAGGGAGTTAAGAAGATGGAATTAAACATGTCTGTCTGTAAGAAGGAAACATCACCACAGGGCTCTAAACATTTCTATAATTTTATAATTATACAATTTTATCACTATAAAAAAAAGGTTTTGCAACTGCAAGAAAACTACAAAAATGACCAGAAATCTGTTAGTTCTATATCAGGCAATATGTAGATATATTAAAATGCACATATATAAGCAGTATACACTGAAAAATGTTACTCATAGTCTAGCATTTGTTATGCTTCCAGAAAAGATGACATAAGCATTGATTAGAATGCATCAGCTTTGGGAAAGGCTTTGTTCATTCCACCCAACTTTGGCAGGTGGGCGCAGTCCAGAGAAGAAACACTCCCTAAGGCTGGCAATGCTCAGAACAGCCAAGTCTGTACAGGTCCTAAATAGGACAGGTAACGGGGTAGCAGCAAAAGCAAAAGGGCCTCAAACACTCATTTGTCTTCTGTGTATAACTGGTAAAAATTCAGGACAGTGGGGAATCCTCGGAGAAGATTAGAAATCAGCAAGAATAGAGAGTAAATACCTAATGATAAAAAAGTAATGTTTCCTTTTTTTCCAGCTCAAGTAAGGAGGACCTGCTTGTTACATATGCCAAGAGAATAACTTCCTCAGTTTGGCTAATACAATTCCTAAATTTACTCCTAACCTGTAAATAACAGGGTCAAATACTGTCCAGGAGTAGCTGAGGACTATATACAAGCTATCTTGACTGAGGTTTACACTTACAATAATTACCACCATATCAAATCATAGGTATCAACACCAACAGAGGTATCATAGTAGGGTATAAAACAAACCGGGAGGATTCACTAGTCTAGAAACAACAACTTCTATTTACTTTTGTAACTTTCGGGGTATCCACAGAAGTATAATGGCAAGCAGCTACCTTTTGATGTGTTGTTTCTCCCATATCTAAGAGTTCGATGATCTGTGGTCGACAGATCGTATGTGTATTGGCCAACCTCTGCTCCGTGGTGAGGGACATTTCCTTTAAGTACTCTGAGGGTGTCAGCTGGAATTTAAAATAAGAGTCAGAGGTTTATAAGTGGTTACATTGAAAAAGTGCTTGCAAGTGACAGCAATGAATAATTTGTGTTCTCAGCTTTCAGGATAATTCTGGCATGCCACTAATTTCCCTTATAAAATATTTAAAATAACTAAATTATACAGGAGAAGGACCCATGCACTTTTGAGGTCTTTGCATAGTAATTTAAAATGACATGTGGTTGCTGTTTGCTTACAATTCCAAAGGAATCATACAAAGGAACTCTAGAGAAAAAACAGTCAAGAAATTATAAAGGAACATGTCCAAACAGTTTAGCATTCACACTCAAAGGGGGCATCTGAGCATAAAATTCGAAGTTTGCAAAATCACTTACGGGCTTCAGAGCTAAGGAGTTTGAAATACTCCTATTTCTGTTTCTCTCATAGAATCAAAACATGCAAAGCTTTTCAGTACCTAGCCATCACGTTACAGACAAATCCTACAAAATATAAAGAATCTCGGAAAGGGTATTGCATACTTAGAAACGAAAGTAAGCTTTGCAGAAATAACAAAAGCATATTCAGACCTTCCTCTGAAAGAGTTATAACTTAATCAGAGCCAGCAGTCCAAGCGAGAACACAAAACACTTTAACACTTACCGATGCTATATAAAGAAGTATAATTTATCATTTAAATAAAACTAACCCAAAGAGAGATCAGTTCAGTTAGCCAGAACAAATCACTGTTAATGAGTCAATGTTGTTCTAGAGTTTTCATATGATTCCAAACCCTACTTCATAAACAAGGTGGTCACTAGCAGTAACATACTTAAGTATATGTCAAGACTTCAAAAAACATTCGGGGGGTTGGGGGCACCGTGATAGCCTAGCAGCCAAAGTCCTCGCCTTACACATTCCGGGATCCCATATGGGCACTGGTTCTAATTCTGGAGGCCCCACTTCACATCCAGCTCCCTGTTTGTGGCCTGGAAAAGCAGGAGGGTGGCCCAAAGCCTGTACCCATGTGATAGACCTGGAAGAGGCTTCTGGCTCCTGGCTTCAGATTGGCACAACTCCAGACACTGCAGCCGCTTGGGCAGTGGGTCAATAATAAATAAAAAAAATAATTAATTAAAAAACATTCAGGGGGTACAACATTTAACTAATTTATTTCGTCTTTTTTAAAGACTTATTTATTTCTATTGCAAAGTCAGATATGCAGAGAGGAGGAGAGACAGAGAAGAGGATCTTCCATCCAATGATTCACTCCCCAAGTGACTGCAACAGCCAGAACTGAGCTGATCCCAAGCCAGGAGCCAAGAACTTCCTCCAGGTCTCCCACATGGGTGCAGGGTCCCAAGGGTCTGGGCAGCCCTCAATTGCTTTCCCAGGCCACAAGCAAGGAGCTGTATGGAAGCTAGGCCACCAGGATTTGAACCAGCGCCCATTTGCCATCCTGGCACGTTCAAGGCTAGGACTTTAGCCGCTAGGCCACGCCACCGGGTCCTAATTTATTTTGTCTTAAAATCAACACTCTTCAAGTATGCTTATTTTCCTACAAATTTGATTTCTATGATTAAATCCATGCAAATGGAGGCATATTTTGAATACAGTCTTCAACTGATGTTTAAATTCTCTTTGGAACACAGATGCAAGTAACAAAGTGTAAGAAGTATCAGCTATATTGTGACTTAAATGATTAAAATGTCTGAAGCAAAAGGGCAGGAATTTCTATAAATATGTACTAACCACAAAAGAAAACAGATTGACTGATTTTATTTTGCTAAGTAGGTTGCAACTTGAAAATAATGTTTAAAATATGGTGAATGCTATCCCAAACACTATAAATTTTTGTTAACATTTTCTAATGCACATAGCTAATAATTCAGCGATCAACAAATAACAAATTACATAAAGATTTTAAATCTTTAGTCATCTACTTCAAAGATACACACACACACAGAAAGAGAGAAAGATCTTCTATGTGCTGGTCACTCCTCCAGATACATGTAGTAGCCAGGGTTGACCAGACAGAGGTCCAGGGCCTGAAACTCCATCTTCTAGATGAGAGGCATGGCCCCCAGAAACTCGAATGACCTGTGCTGCCCCACAAGGAAACATTAACAGAGAGATGAACTGGAAGCAGAAGAACCAGAACTCAAACCAGCACTCGAATATGAAAGACAGGTGTCCCAGTGGATAGTTTAACCTGTAGTGTCACAATGCCTGCTCTTAAAATTTCATTTTGTAGGACAGATGATTGTGTCATTTTCCTAGATATCCTTAAGCAATTTTAATGTTCTACCTTTTATAAATATATAAACAAAAATAACTTTTGCCAACCAACGAGCAGTAAAGCATTAGGTTGATTGCTATGAAATTCACATCTCTGTTTTTTAACTACACAAACAATTCCACATGGTTGCATGCAACAGTTTGCCTGGCACTATGGTTTGAGTGTGTCTGTCCAAGTCCATGTATTGTAGCCTTAATTCTTCTGGATAGCAAGGATGGGAGGTGGGGTCTAATCTAAAGAGTTTGAGTCACAGGGACAGAGCCCTTACACATTAATTGTTCTTTTCTTGGAGGGACTGGGTTGGTTTTGAGGGACTTCTGCCCACTCCCCATTTTTTCTATCCCACATACACCCACCTGCTTTCCCTCTCCCTTTATTCTACCATGCCAGGACGCAGCACAAGGCTTTCATGACATGCAGCCACCCGATCTGGTGAGCCAAACAAATCATCACCCAGGCTCCTGAATTCTATCACAGCCACAGGAAAGAGCCTGAGACATGGGTTCTTATTTCCTCTGACTGATGTAAGTAATTCAAGCCTCCACTTGGACACATGTATGCGATTCCAAAATTTCTCAAGCTTTAAAAAGTGCCTCTGCTCTGCAGCAAGCTATCATTCTAAAGTAAATTGATATTAATCAGTCAGTGATTCTGGTGAGTAGCTTGAGAATGCCAAATAGCAACTATCAACCACCTAAGAGGCTGCACAAAATATTCCACACAGAAATGCCCAGATACATTACCATTTGGTTCACTTCTTCTTCCGTTACAACCTTTGGATTCAGGGGTGGCAAAACTTTGCTCTTGAATCCTTTGAACATTTTCACTAACCCCATCTGAACTGCCCCCATGGACTCTTCCAGTCTTTTACTTGCCATTTTTAGTTATTTTCTTCAATCATCTAAGAGTGGGGAGAGAAAAAAGATGTTTTAAAACAAATACAGTTAAGTCTGAATACAGGTCATTTTTTTTATGTTCAAGATTTTCCAAATATGCAAAGGTTTAGAAAATACTGATCTTCGAAAAACAGATCAAATGTTTAGAACAAATATCAAAAGCAGATGTTTCTATTTGTCAGTTAGTCTAATTCATTCTTACCCCAAATTTTAGAACTCACCACCAGAAGAATAAAGGACACTACACTAAAATAAGAGATGGAAACACAGCTGCTCCTGCATTTTACCATGTAAACCTTCCCAGTGACACACACAAACACTGCCTAATAAATATAATAATTAGACTACTAATGTTAATGCCTATTTCAAAGTTCTCTGTCATGACAATCAGTCCTTCAAACAGAATAAAAAAGGCTTCAGACTTACACAGCTGGGTAGAGACCAAAAACACAGCTTGAGATTGGCAAGATAAAATTCTGGAAATGTTTTAGAGCTTCAAGACAAAACATGCTTCTCACTGGCCATTGAGTACATCCGAAGTAACTATACACAATGGCTGCCTTCTGTGAGTCAATGGTTCTGAGGTGCTGTCGATCTCACCCATCCAAAGCTTGCCGATCCTTCTAAGGCCGACTGGCTGACATAGTCCACCTTAGAGGCTCCATTCGCCCAGATGTTTGCTATCATCACTTGGCTGCTGTGGTTGTCCAATTTGTTCTGCCCTCCTACCTCTGCTATGGTACCAGATGTCCTCTGCAGACCCAAGTGGGCTGGCATATCCTCCATGTGTGTCTGCTCCGTTTTGTCCACTGAGGGGGCCCAGTTCTGACCCACGTACTCCATGGTCAGTCCACCAATCCTGCAGTTTTCACGGTTGGAGTTCTGAGTCTAGTGGCCCAATTAGATGGGGGATCCACACAGGAACCTTGTCTGTGATCCCAAACCTGACTGACTCTTGTGTGTGCTTGCCAGTAAAGGGCCTGGCTCAGTCAGTTACCTACATCAACCCATGCATACAATAGTAATTATAATTGCTGGGTCAGTTTTTTCTCCAGCTCCATCTGTTGTGCAAATGGACTCTGCAGCCTAGACCAAGCCAGTGCACTACACACTCGGCCCTCATGTACACCAGTGGGAACTGCAGCCAGTTTGGAACGGTCCCCAATAATGCCCCCTAGGAACACACTTGGGGGCATGCCTTACTCTCCCAGAAAGCCCATTATGTGAGTAAAAACTATTTTTTTTTTGTATCTTCTAGGTGCATATAGCATCATCAACCTTGACATTCAAATCAAATTTTGGTGGGAATGGTCCACTTCGAGTGCTGACAATAACAGAAGCAATTAAAAAGCAGGACTGTGATTCAAATTTAAAGTGAGAATTTTAAAATAAACATTACACAATATAAAGGAGGATATTTTATAGCTGTTAGTAAAAATGAAAACATAAAAGTTATGGATTTACATGTGTCAAATAGCTCAGAAGCCATCTGTTTGAGTCAGACTACAAGAAGTAAAAGCAGCTATGAATCCACAAATAACAGATCTTCAACCTCCTATTACTGTACTCTCATACAAGATATGCTGGGAGGACACAGATCAGAGTAAAGCATTAAATAGGCCTAGAGACAAATATCAAAGATTACTTGCTAATAATGGGTAAAATGCCTCTTTCAAAGAAAATATGATAGCAACAAATTTGCTATATTAAGAAACAAAGAAATCAGGTTCAACAACCTAGAAATATCACAAACAATACCTATATCACAATACAATAAAATCAGAAATTAAAAAGTAAACCAAAATCCAGGAAGCTCTTTTTCCTTGGAAATTTAAAAACCGTCTATTAATGAACAAAACAAGCTAAAACTTTATGTAAATTACAAATGCTCTCTAGATCCACTTACTTCTATTCTAGAAATCTACCTGGATAATACACTAGATAAAATACGAACCATGACACAGCCAGTAAGAGTGGAGATCTACAGAAGGAAAGAGAAATCAGGGCACAGGGGACAGGAGTGGAAGGGCTCTCGGTACCCATCTGCTGATGACTTCTCAACCAGAGATGCTTTCTGTATCAAAACACAAAAAGAACAAAGAGGCAGCACACCGTTTCACAAAAGCATTAGAATGAGGAGCTGGCATGGTGGTGTGAAGGACAGCGCCTCCACCTGCAACACTGGCATTCCAGAGAGAGCACCAGTTTGAGTCCTGGCTGCTCCACTTCTGATCCAGCTCCCTGCTAAAGGCCTGGGAAAAGCACTGAAAGATGATGTGTGTATTTGGGCCCCTGCACCTGCATGGGAGACCTGCAACAAGCTCAAGGCTTCATCCTGGCACATCCCTGGTCGTTGTGGCCATTTGAGTGTGAGCCAATGAATGGAAGATCTTCCTGTCTCTCCCTCTCTCTCTCTCTGAAACTCTGACTTTCAAACAAATACATCTTTTAAAAAATTGGAAACAAACTGAAATAAACTAACCTTGTTATGTTTGAAATTGGCTTTAAACTACAAAGAAAAAATACTCTTTTAAATGACTTCAAAATTGTACTTTGGCTGTATTTCCTCCAAGTTACACACTATTAAACTCTTTAGAACTGCAGGGAAATCTCACCACTTATTGAATGGTCTTAGGTCATAGTATTAGTAATACTATTTTAAACAAATAAGTCATATCAATACTATTAGGAATTAAGTAGCTCAGCATTTTAAAAGTATAAAACCAAAAATGTTTTTACACTATGAATTGTTATCATTTTAAACTGAAAATAGGTGTGTGCGTCAAAGGTGATATTCTCTATTTAAATCATCTGCTCACTGAAAAGACAGCCCGGGAGCAGTGGAAGACCAACGCTAACGACAGCCCTGGGCGCTACACTGCATTCTCCAGACTCCACACTAAGAGGAACATCCGCCCCCAGGGAATGGGCCATGTGAGGCTGAGGACCGACCGGGTAAAGCAACCTGAGACACTGTCCCGTGCCATGAAATATGGAAGTTACCAAAAGCTCGAGAACCCAGAACCACCTGAAGGAGCTCAGATTTTACAAAAAATGGGACAATCTGGGCATCGAATGAGAATCTCTACAGCGGATGAGTGGCTGAAAGCTGAGTTCAAATCATGATAAAAAAATATCTTCACTCACCTTCAGAATTTGCCAGGACAAGAAACGGTCTTGTAAATAACAAAAGGAAATAATCAATCATATATCCTGCAATTTTTGGTAAAAAAAAATTACATTGTAGGCCTATTAACAAGTTAATGAAGGAAAATTATTCTTCATAGAAGAAGTCCTTGCTAATAAATTTAGAGAAAAACAATCACCATTTTGCAGCTCCTA
This sequence comes from Ochotona princeps, assembly GCF_030435755.1. NCBI lineage: Eukaryota > Metazoa > Chordata > Mammalia > Lagomorpha > Ochotonidae > Ochotona > Ochotona princeps. Next base: position 10,434,909 of record NC_080847.1, read on the forward strand.
AGGAAACGAAGGATCATCAACGCTGAATTAATTAGGCAGAATGTTGGTGGAGAACTTTATAATGGCTCAGTCACACTAACACCACCTGAGCCCTCTAAATCAACCTGAGCACTAAACGACTGAGAAACGGACCTTCATCTGACACCTGAGGTGTACCGGGAGTCAGTGCATGGCACCACCTATATGGAACTATTAGGAAAACTCTAAAATTAAACTTAACTAAGCCCCTAGATCCACCAACAAGATGACAGAGAGATTAACAGACTGGAGAAACATTCCTTAAGAAACAATTTATCAATATGCAGAAGTATAGGAAATGTTATAAGAAAATAACCTAGTTTATTCAACTAATACATTGAAGGGTGGATGATTGTAAATTAAAAGACTTTTATATCAGGAGAATGGGGAGGGAGGAGAGTGAGGTAAGGAGGAAAGCCTTATACCTACAAAACTGTATAATGAAAAATAATAGTGACAAAAACTGAGAGCAAAAAGTTTTATACTGAACGAATGCAAAGGTGCACCTTGTTTGAATCATGATTCAAAAAATGAATCATCATCATATAATACACACAATACTCAGATATTAATGAAGTTGAGGACCCTCAGACCCAGGGAACAGGGTGAAGCGTTCTCTCATAATCCATACTAGATTTTGGACAAGTCAACAATCTGGAAACAGCCACAACCAAAAGAAATCACAAGCAAACCATGTTCTCTCTAACCCCAAACCAGAAGCGCAGCTCAGAAATGCAGAAAACTGATTCAGATAAAACCACTGTATTCAAGGTGCAGCCCAGAGGAAAAATGTTAGACCACAAATCCTGACAACAAAGGCCGACCTTGGAATCTAGATGTTAGCCCTCTTCAGGCTCCAGCACTGTGCCCACACTTCTGCCTACAGGGTATCTGCAAAGGCCTGGCTTGCACCTTGGTTAGGCAGCTATCGGAGGAATGAGTCTCCAAACAAACCCTACTGTGTTCATGGAGACTGTGTGATGAGCCTCAACAGCTACTTCTGCCTGGCTCACTGCCAGCAGAATCAGGCTGCTGATCATCATTCAGCAGTAACAAGAACCCCACTCTGCCCCACTGCACTGTCAATAGAGGCCATGTGAACAGGCACACTGGCCCTCTTAGCTAGGGTGGGAGCTGCAAAAAGCCTGGCGGGAAGCAAAATTCACATACCTGCCTGGCAGTAACAAGACGTCCTTGCATTCCTACATGCCAACAACAGATGTTGAGTGGAAGAAACAGACTTCTATCTCCATTTGGCAGTAATGGGGCAGCACAACCCTTGGCCACTAAAGTGATGCTTGAGTAAGGCTTCTATGGTAAATGACCCTAGCAAGGTTCTGAATCTCACAACATAATCCTGCAAATGCCCAAGTTTCAACAGAAAAATCACTTCAAAAACCAGGAAATATCATCTTTACTGAGAAAGGCTCACCAGTAGATGCCACCACTGATATGACATACAAACATCAGAACTGTCTACAAGTACAAGGAGGCTGGCATTGTGCTGCAGCAAGTAAAGCCAGTGCCCTGCAATGCCAGCACCTCCTGTGGGAACTGGTACGCATTGGGGCCGCGTACTTCTGATCCAGCTCCCTGTTTATGTACCAAGCTCCTGGCTGCAGACTAGCCATTCACATTCACACACACACATATAGAGAGATGACAGAGACAGAGATATGTGTATGAAATAACTGAATTTTTAAAATGTTTACTTCTAGTAGACTAGGAATAGAGAGAAACAGAATAAAGGAAGTACAGAGAAACACATAGCTAATATCAGGTTAAATGTTAAACAACTAAGTACTTTCCCCCTTAAAATGGGAAACAAGGCAAGGTTGTCCACACTCACCATGGCTCTCCATCACAGCACTAGATGTTCTACTCACTGCTGTAAGGCCAACCGAGAAAATAACACAGGGAAGTATGAAAATGTCCCATTCATATATTGTATGAATGCCTACAAATATATTACTCCTCCAAATCTTCAATAGACTTCTCAGAAATAATAAGTGAGTTCAGCAAGGTTTCAGAATATGCATACAAAACCATGTGTATTTCAATCTAGTGGCAATGAAAGTACAGAACCCTAATTTAAAATACAGTATCACTTATAATTTTACTGCCCCCACAAAGAGGCATAAGCCAAACAGTAACATAGTTTGTATGCTAAAAATATCAAAATGTTGCTAGAAGATGTCAATCAACATCAGAATAAATAGTGATTTATACTGATCAACTGCAAGTCTGATCACAGTCAAGATGCTAATTCTCAAATTGATACACAAGTTTACTACCATTTCAATGAAATACCAACAAAACGTGGGGATTTTTTAGACAAAGACAAGCTTATTTTAAAGTTTATCTGGAAAGACATCAGCCCTAGAATGGCTAAATACAATCTTTAAGAAGAATAAGTAAGTAAGAAGAATCAAGACTATTTTATTGGTAGAAAGATGAATATCAATAGAATACAAGATTATTGATAAGCATATTCACACAAATATGTCCAACTTGTTTTTAAACAAAGATGCAAAAACCCATTCAATGAAAAAATAATCAGATGGTGCTAGGACAACTGGCTATATCTGTAAGTAAAAATTAAACACCAATCCAAATCGCATACCCTGTACAATAATTCACTTAAAATGGATCACAGATACGAATATAGAACTGTAACATTTTTAGAAAGAAAAATAGGAGAACATTTTCCAGACCTAGGGCTTGCTACAGACGTGGCCCCAAAATCATCATCTACAAAGGGAAACATTTGACAAAGGGGAATTTGCCAAAATTCAAACCTTCTGCACTTCACAGAATCCTCTTTAAAAGATGGAAAGAGCAGCGACTGAGGGAAATAATACTTGGAAACCACACATCTGATGAAGGACAACTTCTAGAGGTCAGAAGTCTGACCTTAAATCAAGGCTGCAGCTGGATGGCGCCCTTCCTGGGGGCTCTCAGTGACAGCTTGCTCCCTGCTACTATTGGGCTCCTGCAGGCTGGCTCTGTTCCTCTGTGGTCTCCTCCCTCCGTCTGCACAGCCTCCACCGGCAGGTCATTCTTTGACTTCCTCTGCCTTGGCCTACGCCTTCATAGTCTGAAGAACCCTCGTTATAATACTGGATTCTTTCAGATAATCCAGTGTAATATCCCTTCCTTACAGTTGCCTGACGAGCAGTGCCAACTCCATCTGCAGCTTTAATTCTCCTGTCTCACATAATTAACCCAATTGCAGGTTCCTGGAATTAGGATATGGATATCTCATGAAGGGTATCCATGTTTGGGAGACATTATTCTGCCAAATATACAATCCAATTAAGAAATGAATAAAAGATGTGAAAAGGCATTTCACCAGAGAGGATACACAGACAGGAATAAAAACAACATATAAAAGTATGTTCAGGGGCTTGTGTTGTGGAGGATCAAGTAGAGCCACTGCCTGTGACCCCAGTACCCCATATGGGCTCCAGTTTGTGTCCTAGATGCTCTCCACTTCTGATTTGGCTACAGGTTAACGGTTTGGGAAAAGCAGTTGAAGATGGCCCAAGTGTTCAGGCCCCTGCTATTCATGTGAGACACATGAGCCTTTTCTGGGTCTTCCACATGCAGGCAGGGGTCCAAGGACTTGAGCCATCCTCTGCCGCTTTCCCAGGCCAAGCAGGGAGCTGGATGGGAAGTGTGCTTGAGCAGCTGAGAAACAAAACTGGTGTCCATACGGGATGCTGGTGCTTCATGTGGAGGCTTAGCCTGTGTTATGTCATAGCACCAGCCCCTGCAGGCTATGATCTGCTTTTTAATTTCTTTATTTTACTTGAAAGAGTTGTAGGATGTGGGGGGAAGGGAATTAGGAAGAATCGGAGCAAGGGAGAATAGGAGGGAGAGAGAAAGAGACAGGAAGGATTAAAAAGGAGTAAGAGGGGGTGGGAAGGAGGGAGGGAGGAAGCAAGGGAGGAAGGCAGGCAGAGTCTTCATTCACTGGTTCACTCCCCAAATATCTACAACAGCCAGAGCTTAATCAATTCAAATTTGGGGGCCAAGAACTTCTTCTGGGTCTCCCACATAGGTGTAGGGGCTCAAGGTCTTGGGCTCTTCTCCACCGCTTTCTCAGGCCATTGCCAGGATTCTGGATCAGAAATGGAGCAGCCAGTACTCAAACCAGCGCCCACACAGGATGCCAGCACCACAGGCAGTTTATTGGCTTGATACAACACTGCACTGGTTCCTATGATTTAAATAAATCATTCTAACTCAACAAAAAGTTGACCTTTTACCAAATCAAGATGTAATTTTACTAAAATCTTATAACCCAGGTCTTCTATATTCCCATCGCTTACTTTTTAAGTACTTTCTAAAAACATCTGAGTGCTTTCTTCTGTACCCAGTCCCTTAGGCTGTGCTGCAATCCCGAGCTGTGGTGTTTGGATCACACTGCTGCAGTGCTGCGCCCAGGATTTGCTCGCGTTGCTTATCCCAGTGTCATTGTTCTTCCTCCAGCTCTGCGTGGATGCCTCCCTGTTTCCGAGGTGCCATCTCCTAACCAAAGCAATCTCTGATCCTATCATCTGGAAGTGATTAGTCAGCCACTTTTGACTTTTCTAGCACCTTGCTTCTTTCTTTTTTATGGCACCTAAAACTTTCTATTTGGCAGTTATGTGTGTGCTTATTCTAATCTTAATAGACTATAAACTCCTTGGCGTACAGACTGCAAGGTACAGTGCCTTGCATATAATGGATTCTTGTGAATTTCCAATGCGCCATCTACCAGCAAACAAAGTCAATATTCACAAGTGGAGGCTGGCGGGAGAAAAGTATCACAACATCCCAGTACACCGCTCTGGTATCCAACGAAGGACTGAATCAATGCCAACAGGCCTTAATATTCCTTAGATGCCTTGGTCACAGCTGAAACATTTCACTCTCAAAGGCTCATAGATAGCACAAAATCATTATATCCTAGATACTTTACAAAAAGCAAGCTCCAGAATATTATTACAATGTCCCATCTCTGGAACAATACTTAAAAAGTGACGCATGGAAAAAAAGTAGGGACAAATATATATCAAACTGTGATCAATATCAAAATAAAAATAATGAAAACAAGCTGTTAGAATCACACAGGACTTTCACTACTAAGTAGATTTTTGAAAGTGAAAAATTTACAAAAAGCATGCCTTTAAAATCTAAAATTAACAATGGAACCCTGGGATTAGTGCAAGGACATGATCACAAGCTGTCACCTCCCAGCCCCCTCTCTCTCTGCCGCATCTTCCATTATGCCTGGCATTAGCCTGCTTGGAACCTTCCGGGCCTTCTTGTTGATTGATCTCAAGCCTCACAGCTTTACTCATTTCTCTCCAGCTCAGACCTCACAGGGAATTTCAGCACACAGCCTCTGAACATTCCTGTCAATTCCCTATGTCTCACCATCCTCTAGGACCCAAATATTGGACCAATGTAGCTGCTCCAATTCCTCTCTCTTACTCTCAGACCGTTAGAACTGCTAGAAGAACCATATTATGGTCTGGAAAGTTCACGACAAGCTCAGTGTTCAGCTTTCACCAGGCTACTACCCACCAGCCCCACCTAATCCGTTTCCCCTGTCAGCTCTCCTCGTAGCAGCTGTCTCGGGTCCTCCCTCGCAGTGGCCTTGGAGGACCTATGGCACTCACATCCCCTCCGTCTCTGGCTCCGAGCAGACAAGCGCCTACACGGTTGTTGTACGCATGCTGCCTGTGGTCTCCCTGAGTCCAGCATGCTCTCCCAAGCCTGCTTTCTCCTGCAAGTCCTCTGTCAATCAGTCATGCAGCTCCCTGGAACCCAAACCCAGGTGTCTTCTGAGACTTCTATCTGCTCCAACAGTCATACAATAACTAAATATTGTCAAATATTTACTATGTGACAGATAATGTCCCAAGAATTAGATGTACTAATAGGTTTAATTCCCATAACAGCCCTAGAAAGAAGTATTGAAACTCTCCCCCTGGCACACAGAAGGAAATGGAGGCCCAGAGAAGGCAAGTAATCTTCCCCAGTTCCCAGTAGCAAAGGGTATGACTAGGAACAACAGCCCATCATATTGGTTCATGCTGACACTCTTCATCATGACCTTGACATCTCACAAATGCACCTGCTGCTTTCCACCCCTGCTGTCCTTCCTGTTAATGTCACCATCATATCTCATTTGGATGATGGCAACAAGTCTTCAACTGACCTCCCTGACACCAGAAATGCAGCCCTACTCTTTACTCTTCCCCTGTATCTTTACCATTATCTACACTACAGCTACGATATTTCCAGAAGACAATGTCGGTCACGTTACTTTCCTGCCTCCAATCCCTTAGTCTAAAATACTCTTCAAACTCCTTGGTGTGACATTCAGCCCAGGAACTCTGCCTTCTTGCATTCTGTGCTCAAGTTGCAGTTCAGACTGTTATGTTCTCATAGGTTCTGGAATGCCTTTCTCATCTCCCCCTATCTCAACACAGCAAATTCCCTTTGTCTCTGGACTCTGCTGTATTTTCCTCCAAATTCAGAGGGCACCTCCTTCAGAAACCCTCCCTGACTCTCCAAGAAGCCCTTCACTAGGATCTCAAGAGTGAGCCTCATGCACACCTCTCTCACAGCTATCCACATTTCTCCTTCACTCACTAGGATGTTCCCTGAAAACAAGAACTTGCTTTCTCTCACTGTATTTGCAGTACCTGGACAGGGCCTGACACCTGCACTTGCCTAATAAATATGTTAATTCATTAATTCAGCCTCTCTTGCCTTCTGCATCTTTGAACAAGCTTATATTTTCTTCTCACACCCCTACTACCATCTTCTTAGCAAACATCCACTCATCGGACAAGACCCACCTCAAGGATATACAGAAAACAGGGCTTTCTCTAATGCACTCAAGTGTCGATCATTGTGTCCGATGCATGTGTCTCTATTATGAAATACATCACATAATTATTTACCTGCCAACCTGTCCCTACCTCTGTAATGTAGGCTGGACTGTACAGACCATAAGTGATTGGCAATGAAGGAGTAAACATGTCTAGATTGGAGTATTATATTTCACTTATGAGAAGAGAATTTCCACCAGGCCACACTTCTCAGAGGAACTCTTTCCCCCTTCTGTTTTGCTTTTCATAATTTAAATGCTAGCTCTGCTCCTTTGGTGTTTCTACCTACCAAGTCCAGGTTAAGTATTGTTATTTATGACACAGAATCTGTCTTCAGAAAATAATGATGAGAAAAGACGGGAAAACCTATTCTCAGCTAACTCTTAAGAAGGTTAACCAGGTAAGATGGAGTTTGCCATGAATGCTTTGCCTTTATAATTTTCATTTTTGGAATTTTTTTATTTACTTATTTATTTTTCAAAAATGCCTTGGAGTAGAAATTCTAAAGCACAAAATTCACATTCTGTATGGAGTTCTGTTCACCTCTATGAACTCCTAAGATAGCTGAGCCTCAGAGTTCATATTCTGAGGTGGGCGTTTATTGCAGCTGTGAGAACACTGCATGGAGTGCCAGCATCCTATCTTACAGTGTTGGGGTTCAAGCCCCTGCTCTGCTGCTGACTTCTGCTCCATGCTGACACAGCCTCCAAGTGGCAGGCAAGTGGCTGGATTCCTGCCATTCATGTGGAAGACGCAGATGGAGTTCTGGGTTCTTGGCTTGGGCCATGACCCAGCCCCAGTGATTGTAGGCATTTGGGTTAAAATTCTGTTTTTGTCTTTCAAATTTAACAAATACATTTTTCAGAGAGTTCACATTTAGAGTGTATAAGACAGAATGCCTCCAGATGCTGCAGGGAGGTATCCATGTCACATTAATAACCATCATGACCCCCGTAACCATAACCACACTCCCAAATCTGTCCATCTCTCTTTGCTTTCCTTTTTATTCTAAATGTCTCAAAAGCATACTGACTTGTATTTTTTCTGCCTTTTAATTCTCAAGACCCTCTTTTGGTGCACAAAAAGCCAAGCAAGTAAATGGCATGTTTGCTCCCACTTAAATATCAGAATAAGTCAGTCCTTTTTATCCAGTGAGCAAAGTGCATGATTTGTAAACAAGCCTCAAACAGTATCAATGCAAAACTCTGTATTTAATAGTTATACATGCAACTCAGGAGCCTATCTATCCTTAAAACATCTAAACAAATATAAATATTGATTAAAATTGTTTTCCCAAGTTAATTTTTCAAATTGCCCTTCAGAAAGAGCTGTCAGCAGTAACACATCAGAACCCTGAGGAAGAACCAGTTTCCATCAGCCCTCGCTATTGATCTTCCCGGGCCTTAGTTTTCTTACTGGGCTTCAATGGAAAGCACAGTAGTGACTTAACTCTGATTGTTACTGCCACATTAACAAAGTGCCCCCAAACTCAGCGGTTAGCAACAGCATTGATGCTGCTTTTTCTCCCAGCTCTGTGACTGGCCATCTCAGAAGAGGCCTGCCTGGTCATTCTGACTTGGCATCTCCCCCTAGGTTGCTGTCACAGATGGTGAGCAGGGCTGCAGTGCCCTCAAGTCCTGACTGGGATCAGAGCACTGACCTGCAGGAGGGCTCACCCACACGGCCAGCGAGCTCCTCTGCTCGGCCAGCATGAGAGTCCCCAGAGCTTAACCACTGGCCACCACCAAGGCAAACAATGCAAGAAACTGTGGGGAGAGCTCCAGTAACCTTTCTGACCCAAAAGTGCTTCTTGACATCATCATGAACACAACAGTTTAGGCCCCGCTGACCATCCTTATTCGATATGGGAAAGTCCATATACAGATGGAAATAACCAGGAGGTGAGGTGTTTGATGAAGTACCTGCATCCTATCCCATATAAGGGTATCTGGCTCTGAGTTCCAGCTCCTCTTCTAATTCCAGCTGCCTTCTATATGAATGCCCTAAGAGGCAGCAGGGGTGGTTCAAGCTCTCAGGTCTTTGATACTCACATGGGAAACCTAGAGTGAGACCCCAGCTCCTGTTAGACTGGCCTAGTTCCAGCTGTTGTGAGGACCTGAAGAATGAACCAGCTATTAGGAGCTTGCTCGTTCTCTCTCTCTCTCTCTCTCTCTCTCTCCCTCTCTCTCTCTCCCTTGCTTGTCAAATATATAACCTATTAAAAGAAAAAAACAGGATATGAACACCATGAAGTGAGGATAGTTAGGAGTCCTCTTGAAAGTCACCTGCTACATCACCGCATAATGTTTATGTTGAAGCTTAAATGAGACAGTGTTTGTATATTACTTCACTTTATAGAGTATCTGCCATATAACCACAGTAGGTATTAACAAAAAATGTGGTCAACAACAAAAGTTAAAAAAAAAAATAAAAGAAAACCTAAAGAGAAGGACCTTGCTTGCTAGAACGAGCCTTGCTTGCTAGAAGTACACATGAGTATTTCAAGTCTAAAAGTGCTATCAGTGAAGGTAGGGGCTCTTATTTTTGGGGATGCTGATGTTAGTTACCCCCAAAACACCACTTTAACAGGAAAATACCAAGTTAAAAAAGTAAGGATAACACTCAAGTAGATGGGACATGACTTTTGTTGCCAGTGAGAGTTTTCTAAGCACAAACGGAGTAAGAGGATCAATTTCCATTTTATAATCCCGTTTCATCCTCTGATTTCCTGCTGTCTCTAAAGCTGTTGTGCTCCTCGGCCTACCGTCTCCTTTAAGCTGGATTATTTTAGATTTTATAGGCTCCACATACGGTCTCTGCCCTCTTCCCCTTGGACTATTTCTTGAAAGCAATTCATCTCTGCAGGATGTGTGACTTCCCACATCTGATAAAGGGACACATTCTAAAAACAATCCTCCTGTTTGACCCATGTTGAAAAAAAAAAGCAAATTGTAGACATCTGTGCAATAAAAAATGATTTTTCCAAAGGTTCAAATTACAAAACAACTGCTTCTTCACAGGAAAAATATGAGGTGCTGGAAACTTGTTCTTTCAAGAAAAAAGGAAAAAACATTTATTTTTTTTATTGGAAAGACAGATGTATAAGGAGAAGGAGAGACAGGGAGAAAGATCTTTCACCTGGGGAGTGAGGCATCGGGTGGGGGATCTTCCTCTCTGTCTCTGCTCCTCTCTGTATATCCGGCTTTCCAATAAAATAAAAAATCTTTAAAAAAAAAATTGCCCAGGTTAAGAAGGTCTCCCATGGCCCCTCTCCCTAAGGGACCCACTATCCTTACTTCTGTAATCACTTCCCTGTCTCTTTTTCATAACTTAGGCATGCATGCATACCTAAAAATTATAGCTTTCCCTGGTTTTCAAGGGTTGGTTGAATACAATCATACAGCCTGTGTGTTATTCTTCTCTATGTATCTATTCTGTTATATATGGCTATAGTCTATCCATTTTAATATATGGACAGTTTAATGCTATGTGAATATTTTACAATTGATTTATCCATTCTGCTATGGATGAACATTTGCGTGGTTTCCAGCTTTTCCAACTCAGGGCTAACATGAACGCTAATGCTATGAACACGAGGTGAGCACAGAGAGGGAGAGAGGTAGTGCTGGATCACAGGCTGTGAGCAGGGAAGTTCTTCGGATGGCCTTGGATTCCTTTTCTCATTTGTAGACTGCAAGGATAATTAAAGAAGGTGCTGAGAAGTAATGTCCTGAGACAGGAAGAGACTGGCCAGGACAGCCTGCACTCTGTTCCAGTACTCCAACCCCCAGGGAATAGGATGTCCTTCAGTGCGGTGCCCCTGTGACTCCGGCTTTCCAGAGTCCTCATGCTGTGTGTCAGATCAGCTTCCATCTGCTCTCAGCAGCTTTCTGGAACCATAGGGGACCAGCTTGCAGTGAATCTGGACTTCTGTTGCTTCTTGCTGCCTGTTTGCAGGTAACAAGCTCACTCATGGAATCTGTGTGCAACCACTCCATCTCACCAATCCAAGCAAACCACGACTTTGATTCACAGTATACAGATCTTAAAACTAAAACTTGTTTAGAAGATGCAAGACAATTTTTAAAGTGCTTGCAGCCATGTACACTTCTCCCAGCAGTAAACAAAAGAGCTGGTTGCTTCCTAACTCTGAAAACATCTGCTATGAGAAATCTTAATTTTAACTGCTTGGTAGATGTTTCATGCTAGCTTGTAGTCTAATTTGTATTGCTCTGATTACTGATGGCACTCAGTAGTCCAGGTGTCCCCTTTTGTAAAATGCCTTATGAAACAGTATCATGACTTCCTTCTATCAGGCTGTCTTTTTCTACTTGTGTAGGTATGCTTTAAGTATTATGGGTATAAGCGAAATGATATGTTGGAGCCAGCATGGTGGTGCAACTGGTTAATCTTTCACCTGCAGACACCAGCATTCCATATGGGTGCTAGTTTATGTCCCAGCTGCTTCACTTCCCATCCAGCTCCCTGCTTGTGGCAAGCAAAAACAGTGGAGGACGACCCAAAACCTTGGAACTTTGCACCTGCATGGGAGACCTGGAAGATGCTCCTGGCTCTTGGCTTCAACCCACCCCAACCCTGACTCCTGCAGCAATCTGGAATGTGAGCCAGCAGTTCAAAGATCTCTTCTTCTCTTCCTCTCTGTAACCCTGCCATCAAATAATCAAATAAGTAAAAAGACATCTCCAAAAAAAAATCTTCACTATCATCCAGCCTGAATGAAAATGTTTATTTATCATTTATGCAACCTTTCTGGTTGCTCTCAGTACAGATTAGGCCTGAATTACCTACTCTACAATTATCAGAAGCAGAAATTCCATCATTTACCAAGTAAATATAATATAATGGGTAGATCTTAATTCATGTCAAAAAAAATAAACTTTCTAAAACAGAAAGGAAATTTTTTTAATTGAATGAAAATGGTAACACTGAAGCACAACACAACAGCATCCAAGACCAGTAGAAGTCTACCTGGAACACTCACCTGGATGGCTCACCTGGAACACTCCTCATGTTCTGGAATGAATGTGTTCGGTTCATTCGCGCTACCTAACCCAAGACATGGAGAGCTGATGTTCTGACATCTTGATTACTCTGTCAATGCTAGTGGAAATGAATACTTGGCACATGGCTACTTACAAGCCCATAATGAAGGATGGAAAAGAAAGTAAAAAAAAAAAGAAAAGAAAAGCAAGCAAGGAAGAGCATATTTTCTATCACCTTCTCAACTGAAGGACATGAAATAACAGATTTATTTTTTTTTAGAAAAAAAGGTAAGTTGAGAGTCTCCAGAACTCTCTTTAGTTTAAGACTTCTTCAGGAATCTTAACTCATGCACAGCTCAGGATTAGCAGTCACTGTCACGGGCACCCTCAGACAACATGGCAGAACACCCAGTTTCACCCTCCAAGGCCTCCCTATCGATCAAACTGTGACCACATTCAAGGGTTAAATGCTCAGAATTCTTTTTCTTCTATCCTACCTCCTTCCCCATAGTAACTTAAGACCAATCCTCCAGGTCCCAGCTGAAATATGTCTTAATCTAGAGAAGTTCATTGAGATTCCTGAAGTCCCCTGCTGCATGATTTCCGTGTGTGTGTGTGTGTGTGTGTGTGTGTGTGTGTTGTTGTTGTTGTTGTCATCATTATCCATGGTACGTTTTTGTAGGTATAGGGATTTCCCCCTACTTCATGGCAATGCATTTTGACATATTTCATAATATATTTCATAAATTAATTGTGCAACTGGACTTTTATATTTGCCTTTCTCACTGGCAAGTAAGTCCCAGGACAGCAGGGATCTCACTGTCTTCTTCACCTCCAGGATACATGCCTGGCCTAGTGACTAGAAGTCCACAAGCTTATGCTGAATCACTGAACCAGTTATGCATAATACTTTCCTTAGGAAAGATTGTTAAGAATAATCTGGTAGGTTTGGTTTTTGTTTTTGTTTTTTACTGTTTACTAGCCTCTCTTCATTCTCCTTTTTTTCAGGGAACAATACCCTGACTCTCCTTAAAGGAAGTTTCCTTTCCTCCAATCCAGGAGTGGTCTATCCCAAAATTACACCTCCTTACCACCCCCTAACACAGGTCAAATCAGTCAAGGCCAGTGAGACTGCACTCTGGTCAGACAGGAGCTGCTGCAAATGAGGCATGCCTGCCCTTGCGTGGCTGAGTACTGGCCACTAAGCCTGGCACTGCTGGGAACCACCTTGTCCCCATGAGAAAAGACGGTGTCTGAGAATGAAGCCGCATAGACCAAAACAGTGCCAAGAAACATTTCTGATGGCCATACTTGAACCCTTAGGTGCAGAGTTTTTTAAGTGATCAGAAGTAATTCATTTCCTTGAGACATCCAAATGTCATCTGAGATATATGCTATGACTGCTGTCTTTTTTTTTTTACATAGTTGATCAGGGCACAAAGGGTCTAGGGCTACAGGAAAGTGGGTAAGACCATTGTTTCCACATTAATATTATTCTTTCTTTCTGTATCCAGGATAAGCGGAGAGATAAAGGGAAAAGCCCCACCCAACCTCCCACCCATCCCTGGTCCCTGATGTGGGCATGTTCCGAGGGTCCTGCTCATGTAGTTTTGATAGTTCATCAGTTCAGAATTGCTGCCAATCTCACCTTTCCAACTGCTATCTCTTTAAAAACAGAATTCTTCATGAATAATAATTATCCATTTATAATTCACAATGTTTTACCATAGCATGAATGGCTGGAATTGTTATCCAGACCATAACTTGCAAACACAATCTTTGATGCTCTTGCTCAATTTGTCAAATATGCTAATTTCAACATGGCAGGCAAGCAATTTTAAAGCATTGTTTACCTTCCTAAAACAGAGTAACTTGTATTTTATATGCCATTGATTCTGTCACTATTAGAGCCTGAAAAGGTGGTAAGCTTTCAGAAATACAGAGTGAGCAAGCCTTCGGCTTCCACAGCTATTACACGTGATCAATGCTCAGCTGGAGGATTTGCTTCAGGACACACACGCACCACTCAAGGTAATCTATTCTGTAAGTTTCTCAGGCATGCCAGGAATTCATTACTTTCACAAAGAGATATTGAAATCACTACTTTTAACTAAAAATGTTTTACTCTGGACCCAACCACCAAATCAATGAGGTCTTACATATCAACACTCAGAATGGGTATCATGACCCCTTCTACCAGCTAGTAATACATGCATACATATGTACATAAGGAACCCACACTCTAACATTTTTTGTACCCTCTTGTGGAAAAAAACAATCTAAGCAAAGGAACTCCTGGATATGTTCATTTCTATCCCTAAAAGTTGCAGTGATTTCTAAATCAATTGTCCTGTTGGCTTTGTACTGTATCAATTCTAATGCACAAAATTTTCTATCCAAGAGAGAATTTAGGGGAAATATCTTTTTACATGCCTGAAATAAGTTTAGTGGATATTTTTCTCAAATCTATTTATCTTGCTGGGACTCAAGACAGTGTTCTCAATCAGAAACAGTCCTAGAGGGCCCGGCGCAGTAGCCCAGCCCTGCTTCCCATCCAGCTCCCTGCTTGTGGCCTGGGAAAGCAGTAAAGGGCGGCCCAAAGCTTTGGGACCATGCACCCGCGTGGGAGACCTGGAAGAAGTTCCTGGCTTCTGGCTTCAGAGCAGCTCAGCTCCGGCCATTGCAGTCACTTAGAGAATGAATCATTGGATGGAAGATCTTTCTCTCTGTCTCTCCTCTTCTCTGTATATCTGACTTTCCAACAAAAATAACTAGATCTTAAAAAAGAGAAATAAAAAAGAAATAGCCCAAGAGCTTTTAAACATTTCCCTTCCTTTTTCTCAAAAGCTACTCTTCTGAGTGCTTTTCTTTTGACTACCGAGTATGATTTTTCCTGCCATGTACAAAGATATAGGTCTATGTGATCAATTATGCTATTCTCATCTGCTTTGATTGATCTCAGGGGTGAGCACATGATCCAAATAACGAGAACCAAAAATTTTCCCTTGACTGAGAGCTGAATGTTGGGAAAGAATTGGTTTTTTGGACTCATTCCCTGGAAATGGACTTAAAGCTATTAGTGTCAGCTTTTTTACTAAGTGAAGAACCAAAACCAAGCAGATAATAATGTGAGTAGAATTATGGACATGTGGACGGACAGAATGTGGGAAGAAAGATGAATATGAGTGAGTCAAGGTAGGCACTGAAATAGTTCTAAATCTGGGGGACACCCAGGGTACACAGGCCTGTTTTTAAATTCTGTGGGCCATCCCTGTGTCTTAACTAAATAAACTAATACACTCCTTATTCAAAAAAAATTCACTTGAAGAACAGACTTACAGAGACAGAAGGAGACATGAAAGAGCTCTCCCATCTGCTTGTTCACTCCCCCAATACCCAGGGCAGCACGGGCTGGGCCAGAATGAAGTGAGGAGCCAGGAGTTGTACCTGAACCCACCCTATGTGCAGGATTTGAATAACAAATAAGGTAGCTTCTTTAAAAATCCTCATTAGCAGGGTTGCAGCCACTTGGGGAGAAAAAAAAAATGCTCATTACCAACTATCTGGTTCAAGGTTGCATGTCTACATTTTATTAAAGTGTCAAATGTAGTGATTTTTTTTAAAGACTTACTTATTTTTATTACAAAGTCAGATATACAGAGAGGAGGAGAGACAGAGAGGAAGATCTTCCGTCTGATGATTCACTCCCCAAGTGCAACGGCAGCAGGGAGCTGCCAGGATTAGAACCGGCAATCATATGGGATCCCGGAGCCTTCAAGGCAAGGACTTTAGCTGCTAGGCCATGCCACCAGGCCCGGAAATGTAGGGATTTTAATTCATGGATGACTATCATGACAGAATGTAGTGGCAAAGATCAGTTATACATCATTATATCATACTTGAGCTGTGTGCCACACAGCAAAGTCATTTTTTTCCCTTTTAGTTACCACTTTGGTAAGGAAAAAGTGTGTTGCTTTCACAGGGTATGCTGACATCAATTTCTAATAACAGCATGAAAAATATCCATATACAGCCTACATCTCTATTAAGGATAATAAGATACTCTTCTAAAATAAAAAAAAAAAAACCTCCTTTTCCTGTCGCAGCAAGTAGTAGTGGTAGTAGGAATCACCTATATAAGCACCAAGCAAAAGCTTTGGGGGAAAAAAATTTAACCACCTTTAAAGGCATTTAGAAAACCAACATAAAAGTCACTGAAGGCATCTGCGTGGACCAATGGATGGGAGCAGACCAGTGGATAAGAGCTTTGTCTATCTCTGATTCTAAAACAGATAAATTAAAAAATAAAAATAATTCAAATTCCTAGAGCTATACTATCTGTAAAATTATATTAAGAGGGATTAAAGTGGGGAGGGTGTAGTAACACAGCAAGCTAAACCTCCACCTGCAGTGCTAGCATCTCATATTGAGGCCTGTTTGAGTCTCGGCAGCTCCACTTCTGACCCAGCCCCTGCATAATGTGCCTGGCAAAGCAATGAATGATGGCTCAAGTCTGCAGGGCCCTGAATCCACACCATGACCAAGAGGAGGCTCCTGACTCCTGGCTGGAGACTGGCCCAACTCCAGCTGTTGTAGCTATTTATGGAGTGATTCAGCAAATCAAAGATTTCTGTTTTTCCTTCTCAATAATTCCATCTTTCCAATAATAAATAAATAAATATTCTTCAAAAGAAAGATTTAAATGACTTAACTAGTTAAGTCTGTATTTATTAGTTGTAAAACTCAGTAGTATAGAGATTGATTTTTCTCAAATTTATCTACAGATACACATGAATAAAAATAATTTTAAAACCCCAAGTCTCCAACACATGCCATAATTTTTGGTAGAACTTGATAAGCTGAGCCTAAGAATTTTATGAGAAAGACAGTCAAAAATAATCAAAATTACATCGAACAAGAACAAGCCACATCTACTGGACATCCCTGCACCTGCACCTGGCCGCACATCCTGCAGACCAGCATGGGGCCTACCACAGCATCACCTGGAAGCACCTCACCTCAGATGCACTGCATCATCTCACACTTCATGCCCAGACGTTCCTGAGATTAGACCCTCCTAGCACCCACACAAATGCAGCCTCGAGAGTGTGAAGCAGACAGCCTTTGCTTAGTGGGAGACATGAAGAAGTTGGTGAATCAAAGTTCCACTCTTCAAGGTACATGCTACAAGGTCCTTTGTGGGTCTCAGTGGGCTAAGGCTCTAGCCGCCCACAGCAGTAATTAGCCCCAGAACACACCTTAAACTGCTTCTATTTCCTGCCCTGGCTCACTCCTCCAGTGTCTTCATTCTATCCCCTTCGAGCATCTCCCAACACCAATCAACAACACTCAAGTCCTGGACTCGGTCTCTAGTTTCTCAGAGAAATCCAGAGAAGATTGTGGAGAGCTGCTGCATGACACATCAACACCCACAGAGACAAGAGTGAGACAAGAAATGGACAAGATATGCCTGAAACACCTTGTCACACCTGAAACAAGGCAATGATCAAAGAAGAAAAAGAAGGCATACAGACCAACGTGAAAGGATCTCTCATAGGCAAAAGATGAAATACCTAAAATACAAAGTCTCTCAATTCTCTTCCTTTTGGGTTTGACTTATTTCACTGAGCATAATGGTCTCTAGCTAGCTGGGACCATTTGGTTGAAAATGGTAGAATTTCAGTCACCATTGAAAGTCACTAAACATCACTTTTTTGTTCTGAATAGGGAAGAGAGGGGGAGGAGATAGAGGAAAGGAGGGAGAAAGGGAGGAGAGATGGATGAAAGGTAAGGAAAAATAAGCACTGGATAGATGAAATAACTAGGAATTCATCATTCCTGTTCTATACGAAAAGAATTCATGATGTCAAAAGAGTAATGAGAAAAGAGTTGTTCTCTACAGAACAATTCTAGCTGATGGGTATACAACAAATGACACTATGTGAAAATGATCACATTGCCAACCCTGCTGCAAGGAGTGAAGCCCTTATGCCAAAGCCAACAGGTGAAATCTCAATAGGAAACATTGTGATCAATTACTTTGGCTGACAACATCGAAACTCCTAATCAATCTTACTGTCTTTAAAAGGAAAACAACCAGATGTATGATCCTCCTAATGGATTAGGGGGTGCACACTACTATCAGTTACTTTAATAAGACTCGAATCTGGTCAAGACTTTAGATCTTATTCTACTTCATGCACACAAAAATAGTGTATAGATAAATGTTCAGTTCCAAGTAACACTATGAGGATATGAAATCATAAAATGGAGGGAGCAGATGTTTGGCCTGGCAAACAGATGCCCTCAGCTCACACGGGAATGTCTTAGTTCAATCCCCAGTGCTGGGTGGTGGTTCCAGCTTCCCGCAATGTAATCCCTGGGATGCAGCGGGCCACGACTCCACAGCAGGGTCCCTGTCACCACGTGGGAGTCCCTAGATTAGCTAATCAGCTCTTGGCTCTGATCCCACCCCAGCCCCACCTATCCAGGGTATTTGGACAGTGAGTCAGTGAACACGAACTCTAATTGTTGCTCAATTAAATAATAAGTATTTAAAATTAAAATAATGTTGAAACTTTATAAGCAGCCTAGTTTATTCTATAAGTGAACTGAGAAAAACAACCCTACCTGAAAAAGAGTAGAAATTATGATTGAAATTTTTTTTTTGCATTGGTATAGTAGTTTTATTGTTGTTTAGTGCCGCTTTGAGTCTGTTGTCTATGAATTACCAGATTTGATCTTGATAGGCTATATTGTACTTTTTTCTCGCTCTTTTTATGGTCCTGAAAGATTTCCCTGCACTCCCCCCCTATTACAGGTTAACATAGAGTATTGAGGGTATAGTAGGTTTTACAGTTTTTCGATGTAGATCTTAAGTATTCTGACATTAATTGTTGGTTTATAGATTATATCGCATTATCTTATTGCATTGGATACAGGTTGTTAGAGATTGCACTAATATTACAATATACAGGTACTATCTTCCAAGTTGTCATCTTTTCATCTCAGATTAAGGCAAACATGTGATATTTAACCTTTTGGGATTGGTTCATTTCTCTTAGCATGAAGGATTCCAGTTGGGCTCATTTGACCACAAAGAACTGCATTTCGTTTTTTTTAATAGCTGAGTAGTATTCCATAGAGTAGATGAACCATAGCTTTCTTATCCAGTCTTCTATTGATGGGCATTTTGTCTGCTTCCAGGTTTTTGCGATTGTAGATTGTGCTGCTATGAACATAGGCGTGCATGTTGGTTTCTTGTGTAGGAGATGTTTTGGATATATCCCTAGGAGTGTTATTGCTGGATCATATGGTATGTTGATTTTCAGTTGTTTGAGTATTCGCCAAACTGATTCCCATAGAGGCTGTACAAGTCTGCAGTCCCACCAGCAGTGGAGAAGGGTTCCCTTTTCCCCACATCCGCGCCAGCAAGTGTTGGTATTATGTATGTGTGCCATCCTTACTGG
Organism: Ochotona princeps; assembly: GCF_030435755.1. Classification (NCBI taxonomy): domain Eukaryota; kingdom Metazoa; phylum Chordata; class Mammalia; order Lagomorpha; family Ochotonidae; genus Ochotona; species Ochotona princeps. The sequence continues at coordinate 10,454,289 of NC_080847.1, forward strand.
AGTTAGGTGGTACCTCATTGTTGTCTTCATTTGGATTTCCCTTATTGCCAGGGAACTTGAGCATTTTTTCATATGCTTGTTTGCCATTTGGGTTTGTTCTTTTGTGAAATGTCTGCCCATTTCCCGTGCCCATTTCTTGAGCAGTTTGTTTGTTCTGGTGTTTTGGTTTCTCTGGAGATCTTTGTATATTCTGGAGATCAGCCCTCTATCTCCTATGTAGTGTGCAAAGATCTTCTCCCATTCTGTAAGTTGTTTTTTTACTTTGTTGATTGAAATTTAAATCTGATGTGTATCAAGCACTGCTGGCAATGCTGGCAACTTACATGAAGTCTTCGTTCAAGTCCCGGCTATTCCACTTTCCTTCCTGATAAACGCATCAGGAAGGCAGTGGAAGAAGGCCCACCAGGGAAACTTAGACTTCCTGGCTTTGTCCTGGCCCAGAGTTGGCTGATGTGCCATTTAGTGAATGATCCAGCTAGATCTCTGTATTTCTGTCTTTTAAATAAAATGAAAATAAATCAGTTTTTAAAAGTGCCTTTTAAATAGACAACTCAATAGGAAAAAAAAGTGAAAGAATAATCATTTTACTACAGACTATTTAAATGCCCAACAAATATATTATGTTCAATCTTATTTTTTAGAAAAGTCAAGAAAATGTAAAGAAAAAACACAGGGTAACAGTATATATTTATCAAATAGGCAAAATGCAAGTAAATTAATTCTGAATGTTTGTCAGTGAGCCTGTAACTGGTAGAAGCCCTTTAGAAAACAGTTTTCCACAAGCTAGTAAACTTAAGATACATGTTTCCTATTACCTAATGGTTTTAATTGTGAATACAGTCCAGAGAAATGAATTTGCAAGTGTTCTACAGTTACATGAGCAAAACTGTTAAAAGTAGTAAAGTTCATAATAGTAAAATACTAGAAACAGCTCATGTTCTCTCCAACAGTATACAGAATTGTTGTATTCATGTAATAGAATATCATAAATCCATAAAGATGATCTGCAGCTATTTCAATGGCATGGATGAATTTTATATTATATGTAGGTAATAACACAAAAAATGAATCCATATGAGCATAATTCTATTTTCGTGGAAAATAGAATTAAAAGACAATGTATGTTTTCCATGCAGTTTTTGAGTACAACTCAGATTATACTTTCTAATTTCTACAAAGGTCAAACCCACGTAAAATTGAACTATTCTTTTTGGAATGAACGTGAAATGTTAAAAACACGAGAAACCAAAAATGATCATCAGAACAGTCAGAATAGCAGTTCCCTTTGAGGTGGTGCTGGAGGATATGATCAAGAATGTTCCTTGGATACATACATTCTCAGCTTGGATCACCACCTTGGCCAAGATTATGGGACACTTATGTTTCCCTTATAACTGTGCATTAAATGTTACATAAATGTTCCATATACTCACATGAAAGCTCTACTTCACAACTAAACTCCTAAGGAAAGTTCACTTGAAAAAATTTGGTTCTTAAAACTTAAGAAATTATCCTAAAATTTATGTCACCAAGTTTTCCCCACCATAACCGTAGCTCAGAATCACCCAACAATTCCCTCAAAGAGCCTGACTCCCCAGGTGCATGGTAGGTCCTATGCACTGGTATTTTCCAAGACAATTACCCTTACAGTGGGCTGAGACAGAACTAGAGGAGCCACTGCTCGTCGAGCCCTAGCCCAAGGTCCTCTGCACTGCGCTTGTGTGGGCTGGATAGCCTTTGCCTTTCGTAACTCTTGTCTTACATTTTACAGGCTTAGAAACCTGGCACAGGAAACAATCTCAGGAGCTTCCTAGGGTATAGGTTCTTCAAAACTTCTAGTGATTCTTTTTTATTATTATTATTGTTTATTTTTATTGGAAACACATACTTATAGAGAGAAGACAGAAAGATCTTCCACCTGCTGGTGGCAGAAATGGCCACAACAGCCAGAGCTTTTCTGATCCGAAGCCAGGATCCAGGAGTTCTCTCCAGGTGTCCCATCGTGGATGCAGGGTTCCAGGGCTTTGGGCCATCCTCTGCTGCTTTCCCAGGCCACGTGCAGCAAGCTGGATGGAAGTGGAACAATCGAGACACGAACCAGTGCCCGTATGGGATCCTGATGCTTGCAGAGGGAAAGATTAGCCAATTGAGCTGTTGCACCAAGCCCAAATGATGCTATTCTTCTCTCAAACAACCCAACCAATAAATTACACATATAACACAGAACTATTACTAAGAATTATATTGAACTGGCTCATCCATAAATTCGCCCCATTTTGGGCCCGGCGGCGTGGCCTAGCGGCTAAAGTCCTCGCCTTGAAAGCCCCGGGATCCCATATGGGCGCCGGTTCTAATCCCGGCAGCTCCACTTCCCATCCAGCTCCCTGCTTGTGGCCTGGGAAAGCAGTCGAGGACGGCCCAATGCCTTGGGACACTGCACCCGCGTGGGAGACCCGGAAGAGGTTCCAGGTTCCCGGCTTCGGATCGGCGCGCATCGGCCCGTTGCAGCTCACTTGGGGAGTGGATCATCGGACGGAAGATCTTCCTCTCTGTTTCTCCTCCTCTGTGTATATCTGGCTGTAATAAAATGAATAAATCTTTAAAAAAAAAAATTCGCCCCATTTTATGTCTCGGTCATGATCTAAGTTGTTAATTCACAAAAATTCATGAATCTGTGGTCACTAGTACTGATACACAATCTCCAAAATGAGAAGCCAAAGGAAGCTCAACTGAACAGGGATCTCATCTGTCCCTGATTCATAATAATATGTCTGTCTTAAATGTCTGCACTAATTTTCCAAATGGAAATATCAGTGCCCATAGATGAATTGCATTTCTGAAGAAAACAAGCCCAAAACTCCACCAAAATCCACGAGTGGTGACTGAAAAAAAAAAAAGAAAGGGTTACATTGAAGGACTCATTTTTAAAGGTCAGCGTCCTTTGCTGCAAATACAGTTCCCACACAGATGAGAAGTTGAACCTGCCCTATGCTGCTGAGCATAATTAGCCAGCTGCACCCTCATAATAAGGTGCAGATGGTTAATTGCATGAGCAAATGACTGCTTACTTGTGGGCACAAAAGCCTGCACCTAAAATCACTGAAAGGAAACTTGGTCCTATTTATGATCATGAAGACAAAACACATTTCTACAGACTCATCTGTGAGCGGACCACACAGCACGCTTCCAATTCCAAGGCTGCTGGGAAGAGCCATTCAAACAGTGCAGGCAGAGTTCAAAAGAGGAAACATTGGCCACAAAGCCGCATTTTCACTGGTAAAAATACTCTTCAGCGCTGAGCACTTGTTGAAAAATCTCAACTCAATGTGTTGTTGCAAGCATACAGCAAATAAGGTGAATCCTGTAGGCCCCAAAGTAGGGTCTTTATTCTATTCATACAAAACTCTTTTTCACAAAGAAAATTCTTTTCACGAGCCAACATGTCAGATATTAGCTTTTCTGATAAGAGAAAAAAAATTCCTATAATCTTGAGGAATTCCATGCATCAACTGAACTGCCAGAATTCAGCAAGCCATATTAGATGCAACCCAACAGCTGCTGGACACTGTGGCAGAGAGCCTATTTTAAAACATTTCCTATTAATCATTGCATGGTAATAGTGTTTGGGAAGAAAGCAGAGAAAAGGTAACCACTTCATAAAACCAATGTTTGTTAGACCTCCGCCAGCTGCAAACCACTCAGACTGGCAAGAAATCAAAGGCTGGGGACAGAATACTAATCCACGCAGAGCTACCCAGAACCTTTCCACCGCAGAACCTACTGGCTTATGTGATTCTGTTCAGTTTAATTGTATGTTGAGGAAAGAAAGAAAGCTGCCTGCTATGGTTTTAATTGCTAAGAACACACTATCTTTTTCTGAACCATCTGTTTAATTGTAATTACAAATGGCTATGCAAAAATGCAAATGATTAACAAGTGCAGAATTCTCTACCACCAACAGTCCTAATGTCATGAGCCACACTGTGAAAGAATATGTTGCCTTTCCCCTCTCTACAATATTTCACGGTTTAGCAACTGACAGCCTACTATTTATTACAGAATCTCACTCGGGCAGAGCTAAAGTTATTCATTAGTATTCTTACTTGGAATTCCTCTCTTATGCCTTTTTATTAAACCTTAATTCCCTAAGAGAGTTAAAGGGATTATATCAGAAAAGAAACATATGTGGGCCCCCTTTTTCTTCCATGTCCCACCAAAATCTTTAAAGCTTCATGTAATCCACCACATCATCTATAATTAATTAACCAGCACATTCCAAAGCACTGAAGACTAATTTTTGGCTTTCATACACACAGATTTCTGCCTTTCTGGTTTTGAAACATGCTCACCACTCTACTAGGATTTAAAAAGCTACCACTATGGGTAATTGTCTTCAGGCATGAATAGAAATAACTTAACCTTTAAATTTATTTTAATTAGGGATTTTTCAAAGCTGTGGTTGTAAACTTGGGTGATTTGTTTATTATAATAACAATAAAGCAAGCACCAACAGCATCATTGTACAGAACACAGAATCAGACAAAGTTGTTTAACTTGGGCTTACAGCAGCAGTTTGAAGAAATAAAAGCAAACAGAAGCAGTTAGACCAAAATGTTACTAGAATAATTTAACAGTCGGGATAGTTGAGATAGCTTAGTAGAGCAAAGAAATGTCGTGTTTTTTTTTAAAAAAAGATTTATTTTATTTTTATTACAAAGTCAGATATACTGAGAGGAGGAGAGAGAGAGAAGAAGTGGAGCTGCCGGGATTAGAACCAGCTGCCATATGGAACCAAGGCAAGGACCTTAGCCACTAGGCCACGCTGCCGAGCCCAGAAATGTCGTTTTAAAGCAACAAAACAGAAAATCTATGAATTGTCAGTGAAATGAACAAGATTTCTTTTCCTGTCACTGCGTTTATTTTTTTTTTAATCTGTCAACCTGATTGGTTCTGTTTTAAGATGAAAATCACTTTACACAATGTCATAGAATTCTGAGCAGCCTACCAAACAAGCACACATCATTTTTGCAAAGTCTCCTTTTCCATCCCACCACCCTGAAGGATAAAAATGACCCTTAAAAAAAAAAGAAAAAAAAAAACAGAAATCAGTGAACTAAAGTACTTTAAATCCTTTAAGAAATTAAAAAGGTGGCTCACATAGGTATTCAAATTAAATTACAATTGATATACTGCATATGTCACAATATATCAATTGCTCATTTATCCTTCTCTACGCAGCCTAAGGTCCTCCCAGCCATGGTCTTATCACTGTTTTTGCCTCATTTCAAGCTCCCTGTGTCCCAGTCCCCCAAAGACAATTTGTGTGAAGAGCACCAAGATGCTCTCCACACTGTTAATGAGGAGATATATCTTGGAAGAAATTATCTGAGAGCAAACCTTTGCTCTTGGGAAAGGGCTGTGTTTTCACTTTTGACGATAGCAACTGTGACAGCGCTCACTACGGTCCACTGTGCTCCTACCAAAATGGTGATCTTTAGCTTTTGCGGACCACTGGGAATCCCATGCAGGCTACACACATGGTGCCCCAAGATGAGCATAACCATCAAATTCCAAGGCCCACGCAGCCTGGGGTCAAGCATCTCCACTTCTCCTGGCTCTCAAACATGCACCAGCTAAAGCAGGGCTTCTATACTGACAGGCTCTGTGGGCTTCTTCCAAACCTCATGAGACTTTTCACATTCCAAGTGTTTTTGCTGCTACAGTGAAGACAGATTCTGAAAGCTGTCCTCAAGACCTAAGGCACCACAGCACTAATTGAGAAGGGACAGTGACTTTCTCTGCTTTGCAAAGGTGTGACCCCTTCTCACTCACAAGCCAAGGGCATCTAATGGCTTGCCCTTTGCATCGTATACAAGGTATGAAACTCACAATGCCTTACAAATGCCATCTTCCCACAGGTATTTTCAGACATGAACTTGTTTTCACACCTTTAAAAGTAGTGCACAATAAAATAATTATACCTATTTTACATGAAAATACTGAACTCCTTAGTAGAAACAAACATACTCTTCAACTGGCAGCAGCTAAACACGAATCTTTTATCTTTATCAGACATGTGAGCAGCAAAAGTGACCACACTTCATAAGAGACTTACTTTGATGTTCTCAATAAATAAAGCAATATACCAATCAGAGTGGTTAGTTACCTACAGGGATTTGTGTTAGAAGAAAGGGATGCATGAGGAGCTTTCCATGTCTATTTTTCTAACGTATGTGGCTTTATTTTTACAAGGAAAATGTGAGCTATTGTGCTAAAAATTACAATCAAGTTATTATATATTATTTCCTGATGTACACTTATGTCCCCTGGATCCACATCAGAGACCAGGAAGAAGCTCCTGGCTCTTGGCTTCAAATTTAGCTCAGTTCCGGTCACTGCACCCACTTGGGGGAGTGAACCAGTAGATGGAAGGTCTTTCTGTCTCTCCTTCTCTAAGTCTGACTTTCCAATAAAAATTCTTTCAAAGCAGTAAACAATTAATAACATATTAATGTGGATAAGCAATGTAATTTTTAAAGAAATTTTTAAAAAATCCTTGTGTACTTGGAAGTCTGCAAAAAATTTTAAAGAAACCATAAAAATGGTTTTCCCGCTAATTCTGGAGGGAAAAAAATAAAGCTACATTTGATTACATTAAGATGATTTAGTGAACCTCTGATTCCACCAAAATAATTCTCTGTAAACTGAAGAAGCATCATCTGTAAACAATACAAAACTGGGCAAAGACAGAAAGCAAATCATTTTCACATAGGAAAGACTTTCCTTGATAAACAAAACTCAAGGGATGAGACTGCTAGGTTTGGCTGCATGAAAATTTAAAATTTTTGCTAAGATTTTATGCCATAAATACAGTTGAAAATCTATGAACATTAAACATTTAGGGAACAATACAAATCTTATGTACAAAAATCTTTCAAAAAATGGAAGACAGATTTGTAAAATGGGTCTACCACCAAAGACAGGAAGAGACATCACCAGAGAAATAAAAATAAAAATAAAACTACAAGCATATATCCCTCATGAATGTATTTATAAAAATCCTTGGACCTGGCACAGTGGCCTAGCAGCTAAAGTCCTTGCCTTGTAAGCACTGGGATTCCATATGGGTGGTGGCTCTAATCCTGGAGGCCCTGCTTCCCATCCAACTCCCTGCTTATAGCCTTGGAAAGCAGTGAAGATGACCCAAAGCCTTGGGACCCTGCACCTGCACCTTAAGAGGCTCTTGGCTCCTGACTTCCGACTGTCGCAGCTCTGGCCATTGTGGCCACTTGGGGAGTGAATCAACAGATGGAAGATCTTCCTCTGTGTCTTTCCTCCTCTCTGTATAAATGACTTTTCAATAAAAATAAATCTTTTTTTGAAAACCCCTATCAAAGTATTAGTACATTTAACCCAACTGCATATAAAACAATTTTACATGATGACCACAGGAGACTTTTGGAGGGGAGAATAATGCATGCTCAACATTCAAAAACACAACCCTGTAACCTGTCATGGCAACACACTGCAAAAAAAACCACACGATCCTCTTCACTGAGGTAAAGGAAGAATGTGAAAATGATGAACATCTACTCACGGGCAAACTCTCCCAGAAAACTAGTAAAACACAGCAACTTGAGCAACATAATGAAGAATTTCCACAAAAAAACTAAGATAATGTCATGCTTAACAGTGCAAGATGAAACGTTTTGCTCTACAATTAGTAACAACGAGTGGATGTCAGCTCTATTTCTATTCAACAGTGCACTGGAGGACTTAGGTGACATCAACTGCAAGATGGAGGAAAGGAAGGAAAGAAGCGAGGGAAGAAAGGAAAAAAAAAGCTGGACCTGTCTTTATGTGCAGACATGCTTGTCTACATGGAAAATAAGAAAAAGCTATCAAAATGAAAATGATGGAGACAGAGTGAATATAGCAAGGTTGTAACATACAAGATCAAAAGACAAAAATAATTTGCATTTTACACACAATAACAAGAAATTAATCATTGGAATGTGAACATTTAAAAACAATACTTTATCCACTAACATAAAAGAAAAACCTTATAGAGGTAATAATATATCTGCAAAATTTGTATGTTGAAAACTATAACACACTGCTTTGAGATATTAAGCAAGCCTTAAATAAAAGGAAAAACACTGTGTACCTGAATTGGAAGATTCCGTATTGTTAAGGTCAATTTTCCCAAACTAAAATACAAGTTAACACATACAATCAAAATTTCAGCAGGGTCTATCTATATACCAACAATTTAATTCTAAAATTTATATGGGAAAAACAGAGGAACGAAAAATATCCCAACTTAATTTGAAAACTCACAGCAAAGTAGAATTAAAATTACTCGACTTGAAAACAGTCCAAAGACTTACAAAATCAATACATTGTTTCGCTGTAATGACTGTCAGTTCACATGACAAACACATGACTGAAATTATTGGGGACTAATATATTCCAGTGTTACACAGAAAGAGATACACAGATATGGCTAATAAACTCTTGACAAAACTTACAGGTAATTCCAGGTTTCCTTAACAAATGGAATTGGAATAAAAGAACATTTATAAGAAAAATATACCTCTACCTTTGCCTGACTGTACACAAAAACGAATTCGAATTCATCACAGAACTAAACTTAAAACTATGAAACTTCAAGAAGAAATTAGGAGAAAAATCTGTTACCTTGTGTTCAGCCAAAACAAAACAATTTATGATTCTCTTATAACCATATTCTTACAAATCATTAACTGAATTACACATACCAAAAAAATGTGTCAAGGGAAGCATTACAAAACTAAGAGAAATCCACCAAACTTCTTCACTACAGATACACTATCAAATAATTCCATGTTGTCCAGCACCTTTAGTCATAAGGGAGATGCAAACTAAAACCAGAATGACACCAAGTTGCTAAAATTAACTCCATCATGATCTGTCAGCAAGGTTGGGAGCAAGAACACTTTCATCCCACACACGTGAGGGTGCACAGTTGTACAACGTCATTGGAAAAGCTTCACAGCTTCCTGTAAAGTTAAACCACACTTAGCACATAGACTAGCAATCCTACTTCCTGGTATTTAAAAGTACTCAAATGGGGCCCGGCAGCGTGGCCTAGTGGCTGAAGTCCTCACCTTGAACGCCCCGGGATCCCATATGGGCACCCGTTCTAATCCCAGTAGCTCCACTTCCCATCCAGCTCCCTGCTTGTGGCCTGGGAAAGCAATTGAGGATGGCTCAATGCATTGGGACCCTGCACCCGCGTGGGAGACCCGGAAGAGGTTTCAGGTTCCCGGCTTCGGATCAGCGCAGCACCGGCTGTTGCGGCTCACTTGGGGAGTGAATCATCGGATGGAAGATCTTCCTCTCTGTCTCTCCTTCTCTCTGTATATCCGGCTTTCCAATAATAATAAATAAATCTTTACCAAAAAAAATATAAAAGTACTCAAATGGAACAGAATCATGAAAAAAACAATTTTTTTTTAATACTCAAGTGGGCATGCCGGCCTGCAGGTGAAGCCACCATCTCCAACTTAGTATTCTACTGCTGATCCAGCTCCCTACTAATGTGCCTTGCAAAGCAGTGAAAGAGGGCTCAAGTGCTTGGAGTCCTGTCACACATAGGGGACACATGGCATGGAGTTCCAGCTGCTGGCCTAGCCCAGGTCTTTGCAGCCATTGTGAAAGTGAACCAGTAGATGGAAAATCAAACCCTTTTCCTTTCTCTATCTCCCCTTCTCTCATTTTTGCTTTCAAACAAATAACTTTAATAAACTGATGTGTTAAAATAAATACTTGAATGTCACTGCTTATAGGAGCTTTATTCATTCATAATCATTAAAATACTGGAAGTAACACAAATGCCTGTCAATCTGCAGAGCACCCACTCAGACAGAACAACATTCAGCAGTAAGACGCACTGCTGTCACCCAAAGGCAAGTAAGGCAGAAAAACACATGACACAATTGATATCATTCCATGGCATTTTGGAAAACATCCTCAGAGGGTTAGGAAACAGGTCACTGGTTATTGTGAGCTGAGGATGGGAGAAGGGTTGGCCACAACCAGCTACAAGACAACTTTTTGAGTTGGTAGGATCATTCTATTCATTTTACTATGTGCATGGTTAGAGGAGTGTGTGTTATTTTCAAATTTCTTGGTGAAGTCTGCTGTTTCCAGAGTATACATCAATCTTCCTGACATGAAAAAGATACCCAAGAATATCCTGAGAAAAAAATTAACTTTAATTATATCTCAATAGAACTTCCAAAGTATCACTATCTAATACAGTACTCCTCTAAGTCAATATACAAGGGACAGCTAAATTTAAAAGTTGGCAAAAACAACCAAAGAGATGCAATCACACACAGTGAACAATCATAACATTCTCCACCTGACTATTAATCAGGAAAGAATAAATTATAACAAAGTGATCACCATTATTTTTCCCATTAGATGTAAAAGATTTGAAAATACTGATCATACCCAGTATAGCTGAGCATTTAAGGAAAGTTAAATCACTACACAAAGACCTCCCCCCCCAAAAGGGCTGCAACCCTCAGGACGATGGAATTCCAACTGTACGCATATAGCCCAGCTAAGTCAGGAGACAGAAAAATATGCTGCTAAGTAGCTGAGAGACAACTGTTGCCCTCGCAATCAGTGTGCTTGTCCACAGGTGGTGGTGAGGGAGGGCCAGGAACATGCCGGTTATGTAAGCGCTGGGGCGACCACGCTGGAGGAATGAAGGGACAGACACGCGACCCATTTTAAGGAGTCAGTCCCCACCATGCACTGAAGTCCAGGTAGCCACCCACCACCTCGCCATCTCCTCAACATGCTCAGAAAGACACACCAGTGTGAAAACAGGGCCGTGGCAGAACTTAGGAGAGCGAAGATGTGACGGGACAGACGGCAACATCCTTCTCCTCATTTGTGGTTCATAAACCAGAACTCTGTGAAAGTTGCCCAGACAGGTCCAGTAGATAAGCTTTTCAGTGGTCTGCTTTCTGAAATGGGTAGTTCCTGAGCACACATGGGCTGTTTGGGAGATTACCTTTGCCTGTGTACAACTCTAAACTTAATGAAGCACTGATATTTAAACCCCACCAAGTTCACCGTGACTTCACTGGCTATGCTCATCAAGGAGACTCATCCTGCATAACGGATTATTTTTTTCTTCTCTGCAACACACCTGGCTTAGTCCCAGAGCTGAAGTAGGACTTCAATTACCTCAGTATCTTGAAGGCTAATGGTAAAGAGTTTCCCTGGGAAAACACAAGGGCACTTCCAGAAAGCTTCAGGAAATGGAATTGAGACACCTATCTTGACAATAAAAAAATAATTTTGAAAACCAGTTTTTTCGCAACAGATTTTCGACGGACTTTTCCAAGACGCTGGATACGTACTGGTTGAAGTGTTAAAAATAATAATTTTTGAAAGGACTCAATCGAGGCAGTAAAGGAGAAACGGAAAATAAACGAACGGAAGCACACACCCGTAGAGCCTGCCTGACTCCCACAGCCGCAGCTCCGGCCGCGGCTCCTCTGGCTCCACGCGTGCTGCCGGCCGCACCGGAGCACCTGGGCGAGCCCAGCTCGGGCTCCACCCGGGAAAACCACCTGCAGAAGGACGGCGGGGAACAAGCTGAAAGAGGGACGGGCGTAGCACCCCATTTCTCCGGGGTTCCAAGGCCTCAGCTAACACCCGGGCCTTCTGTCCTTCAGGTGGACGCCCGCCCCCAGGCTACCTGCCTGACTGGGGAATTCTCCAGAGAAATTCAGACCCACGTGACTTCTATTGACAAGAAGAGAGGAAGGAAGGGTTAGGAAGGGGGCTGGAAAGTCGAAGCCGGTCCCCGGGACTAGGGGTGCGGAAGTGAGGTGACACCCCTCCCTGTACCCCTCCTCGAAGTACCGTCCCCGGGACCGCGGCAAGGACCTGCTTCCCTGGCACACCGCGGCTCCCACCTCATTTCCACACTCCCTTCCCTGACGAGATACGAAGTTCAACTCACAAACTCGCAGCCCACGGACCCCTGAGCTCACCCACCGCACGCTGCCGTTTCTTCTCAAGCCCTCGGCGTCCGGCGCCACCGTTGCTAGCTGTTGCTACGGTAACCACGAGGCGCTGACATCCCAGCAAACCGCGCGATGATTGGAGCAGACCAGCGTCTGTAGCAACCGCCGGGCAGCTCTTTTGGGCGCAGGAAGAATTTGGTTTCCAGGGACGCCTCAGATACCGTCTCCCGGAAGTTACCCTTCACCAAGTAATTGCCCTAGTGTATCAGGAGCCTTTGACATCAAAAGCTCAAAAGCTAAAAACAAACAAACAAAAAAAAAAAACTACACTTCAATTTTGTACAAAACAAGTGTATAACTTATCTGTATTCTAAATTATGTTCAGTGAAATAAATAAGTTTAGTAGAAATTGAAATCATGAAATTATTTAATTTGATACATACCACACACAAAGGTTTTGTTTTTCAGCAAAAGATATAAAAATTGCTAATGTTCCAGTCACTGACACTCATTGACTACCAAGTCAGGCTCATGGGTTTGTCCCAGAGGTGTGTTCTAGATGCTAAAAGGCAGTAACAGCCAGGACAATCTCTCATTGCTTAGCACTTTCCTGTGATGATAACAAGTGGTGCTGTCTTTCCAATAAAAATAAATAAATCTCCAAAGAAGAAGTAGTAGTAGTAGTTCCAGTGGCACTGTGACAGAGAGTGCCAAGGGCACTGACTGCTGTGGCCATGGTGGCCAGGGGCAGCCTCTGAGAGCAGGTGGCACCGGATGTGAGACAAAAGATACCAGCTCCGGAGGAGCTGAGGAGAGGGCGGCACAGGCAAGGGAAACAGTTAAGGCCAGAAGCCAAGGTGGGCTGTTTACCAACATGCGCAGCCAATGTGCCTGCAGCCGAAGTACAGGCAGGACTGTGGGAAGTCCCCCTTGCCTGGCTCATCGCAGAACTGTGTGCTTCTCCTCCACACATCCTTGCTGCTCTGCCACCCTCTGCACCCTACCACATCCCCCTATTGATTTCTTCCACGCTCCTGTTGCTTTTTACTGTCGGTGACCTCCATGAGGGTCATGGTATCCCCACCACCTGAGATCCTAACTGGCTCAACAGGAACACCAAGTAAATGCTCATTGACTCTGTGAACCAACACCACAGTAATGCCAGGAACTGTGGATACCATGGGGATAAAAACAATAGCAAAGTCATGGAAACAATCCAGATGCCTTTCCAAAGAGGAGAGGTTAAAGAAACTGAAGTATATCTACTCCATGGAATATTACTCAGCCACTAAGAAGAATGAAATTATACCATTTGCAGCTAGATGGTCCAAACTAGAGACTATTATGTTCAGGGAAATAAACCAACCCTAAAAGGACACACACCATACGTTCTCTCAGAAATAAGGCAGCCTTCATGCAAACAGTAACATTAATAACCCTTTCCATACTTGTTTTTTTTTTTAGATTTGTTCATTTTAGTACAGCCAGATATACACAGAGGAGGAGAGACAGAGAGGAAGATCTTCCATCCAATGATTCACTCCCCAAGTGAGCCGCAACGGCTGGAGCTGAGCCAATCCGAAGCCGGGAACCTGGAGCCTCTTCCGGGTCTCCCACGTGGGTGCAGGGCCATCCTCGACTGCTTTCCCAGGCCACAAGCAGGGAGCTGGATGGGAAGTGGAGCTTCCGGGATTAGAACCGGCGCCCATATGGGATCCCGGGGCTTTCAAGGCAAGGACTTTAGCCGCTAGGCCACGCCGCCGGGCCCTCCATACTGTTTTTACTACATCCCATGTGTCCTGATGTTTTCATTTTCATTTCTTCCAGTTTCTTTTCTCTTGTCGAATTCATTGCTGGCTCATGGATCTCACAATAGCATCATTTTATCCAAGAGGCTTTTGTGTTTTCTTTTCTTCACCCATGCGTTAGTTATTCAGTGGTATGTTTTTTGACTCCATGGTGCTGTAAATTTTTTGTTTTAATTTCATACATGTTATTGACTTTGTTTTGTGATTTCTCATTTAAAGAAATATATAGTGATGGCTTAATAGGGACTGTCATATTCAGATGTGAAGATACAATGCAATATGCATCCCCTACTTCCAAAGCAAAGACGGACTCCCAATAAAAATTGTTGGACATATCTAAACATTGGGATGCTGGACTGTCTGACATTGTCTGTACCAGTAATGTTGGGGCACACTTAAATAACAGACTAATAGACTTACGACTGCTTATGAAGGACTACACTATTGTAATAAAATGGGGAAAATCAGACAGGGGGTGGGATTTTAGAGGGAGTTAGGGAAATCTCAGACCCTATGGAATTGTACCATAAAATTCAAAAGGAAAAATGCTTCCAAAAATGTGGGCAGCACAAACACCTCTGTCCTCACAAGGCTTAAATGTTGGTGGAATGAATGAGTTACAAACTATGTGGGCAACTATGTGCAGAATGGAATGGTCCAGACTAACTGCTATAGGATTCAATGTGATTTCAATAATTCTCCTGAAATACGTTGTAGTTCAACCTCAGAAGTATTCAGTGCCTGCTATGTGCCAAGCAGTGGGTTTATAGCAAAGAACAAGATAGACACCGACTCTGAGTGGATGCCATGCTGTCCACAAGAGCTATCACTGTACTTGCAGCATGGAACACGTGATACGGGTCAGGTCTTAATCAGAACAGGAGTGCAAGTTCTGGATTTCAATGACTTAGTATAAAATGAGAACGCAAACATCTCATTACTAATTTTCTTTAAAATACATTTCATATTGAAGTGTTTTCATATTTGGGGCTGCTTAAGAATTATTACTAAAACTAACTGTGGCTGCCTTTTTCTACATTTCAACCATTACATTACATGTGTGCTTTATGTTTATTTCTGTTAGACTGAAAACTAGTGAAAAATTTTCAGTTAAATTAAAAAAAAATGAAATCTGGGCCTGGCGCAATAGCGTATTGGTTAAGGTCCTCGCCTTGAACATGCCCCGGGATCCCATATGGGCGCCGGTTCTAATCCTGGTAGCTCCACTTCTCATCCAGCTCCCTGCTTGTGGCCTGGGAAAGCAGTCATTGATGGCCCAAAGCCTTGGGACACTGCACCCATGTGGGAGACCTGGAAGAAGCTCCTGGCTCCTGGCTTCGGATTGGCTCAGCTCCAGCCGTTGTGGCCACTTGGGGAGTAAATCATCGGACAGAAGATCTTCCTCTCTCTCCCTCTCTGTATATCTGATTTTCCAAATAAAAATAAATAAATCTTTAAAAAAAGAAATTAAAATTAAAAAATGAAATCTAGTTTAAGATGTTTAAATAGACATTTTGGCTGGGGAATGGTAAACAAAATTTCAAGTGCATCTTCACACCTGGTTATGACAGTTTTTATTAAACAGTTACTATATATGCCCTTAAATGAAAACCCATAGAACAAAATCAACAGGAAGAGAAATTGAAAACTTATAACAACATAAAGTTAAATAACATGCTACTGAATGACCTATGTCACTGAAGAAATGAATAAGAAAAAACTTTTTGAAGAAATGAATGTAAAAACGAATATATCAGAACCCATGAGATGTAGCAAACACAGTATTAAAATCTCCCCTGCCTTGTTCCCTGTTTTGTAGTAAAATAGTCTATCGAGTCAAGCCAGCATCTTACCTTGCCTTGGTCTACTGCCACAGTTTCCAAACCATGCACTGAGAAGCCACAGATACCACAGCCAACTCACAGGGTGTCCTGGGATATATTAAAATGTCAAGGGCATCACAGAAACATCTGGTAGATGCTGTGCAAACTACTAGCTTGGGGGAGTTCACAGTTTCGATTTTCCATTATCATACTCCTTCCAATGATACCAAATCTGTTCAAGCTGTTCAACTGCTGTGGTAAAACAGAAATGCCTACAGAAAACAATGTGGGACAACAATGAAGGAGTGTTCTCCCAAACCACTTCAAGGCTTCAGAAGATGCACAGTGGCCAACAGACACTAAATTATTTGTAAATACATTCTTACTAACATAGTTGGATCTGATTGCCAGTTGGCTGTTTCTTGTGGCCACCGATGCGATGACACAATCAAAAAGATATAAAAGCCGTTGTTGGCCTTTCCACCCTTCCTTTAAAGAGATCTGACTTCTATTTTTAAGGTAATCCAGGTAGAATGCATCATCAATGCCCCATGGGTTTGGATAAGCTGGCCTCTTACGTACAAAATGTCTTTCTGAGACCATGTGCTGTGCCACTCAGGAAATGCATGTTCTCTGCTTCCTCTTGAGGGCTTGTCTAGTGTGATGAAGTCAATTCAGAAACTATGCATCCAGCACTCACTGTGTGACTTCAAGTAAAACAGACAACACCAAGGAAACCGAGGTTATAGACTCAGTTCTATGATGGATTAATTTTATGTCCTGGGACTAGTTACTTCACCTCTCAGCTTCTGAGGCCATTTCAGCTTCTGCAGCTGTTAAGGGGCATGATCCCATCATTAAGATGTTTGTTACAAGGCTACTCGGTGTTCATCACCACATTATACTGTAATTCAGTGCTCTAAACCTTGCCACTTCTTGTAATCACTTCCCTAGCATGTCTTGTACAACACTTCTTCCTCACTATGGACCCCCAATTTTACCACTCTGTGTATATTATCCCTGTTTGTCCTGTGTTAAACCCGGTGCTTCAAACATAAAACAAAATTATTTCCTGTTCATTCAATAATTAATTTTTACCCTCTTTAGGAGTGCCATTGGTCAGCACTGAGAAAACACACACCTTAAACAGACCAAGTAAACAGTATTTCTGCCAATACAAAGCTTCTATTCTAGGGTAAAACATCAAATAATAAAGCACTAAGAGGTAAAATATCGAAGTGGGAGGTGTTAGGAAATAATAAAACAGGATGCTGTAGTGGGGAGGTCTGATGGAATCAGGCCAAGGTCACTGGAGTCAGTGAGTCCAGCAGTGAGGTGGCAATGGCCACCCTGCATCTGCCACAGGGCCCGTCCCAAAGTGGCCTCAGGGAGGAAGGCCACTGTCCAGACAAGAGGGGACAGGCAGGCGGGGCTCAGCAATCACAAGGTGGCGAGGTCACCAGAGGGTCATTCTGAAGACAGAGAAATGAAGTGTAAAATATACTTCCTAAGTAGTGGGCTGCTTGATGGCTGGGAGGGATTGTAATATGCCAAGTGGTTTCTAGTGGGTGCCATGAACAGAAAATAATCCCTTCCATCGGTAGAGGACTGGACGTGTCTTGCTAGTATCCCAGACTAAAGTACTACAATGAAGCACCACATTTAATTGTCCAAGAGCTTGTTTCAAGAGCAAAAATATATCTTACTTTACATCCTAAGGATTAATCAATATAGTCGATATCTAGGTTGGAATAGAATTTAAAAGCAGGTGTTGTCCTGTTCCGGATTTCCTGCTGGGACTGCCTGCAAGACTGCACTGTCAGGGATGAGGTGTCAAGAGGACAGCCCAGGAGAAATCCTTGTCTAGGGGAGACACTCATTGTGCCTGCTGGCCCTGAGACATAATTGAAAGAGCAGCGGACAAGATCAGGGATTGATCCACGAGGGCAAAGCATCTTACTCACAGCTCTGAAACTGGAGGCACGGGCTAAAAAAGCTCTAAGGAGCCAGTCTGTGAATACTCTTCCAAAACCATCACCAGTGATACAAATACAAGAGGATTTGATACTTGTCAATATGTAGACAAAAGTAAAGTTGTCTCCTGCTAGGAAAATACTTGAGAATGCAAGGTATACAATTACAGTTTATATATACCTTAAACCCTACAAAATCTGAATCATCCTGCAGATAGAGTTTACAACTAAAAGAAGGTAAAGCACACAGATACACAAACATTGCAGAACAATAAGTACACCACAGGAGCATGCCTCAGTGCTAAAGTCGCCCGTCCCACACTGCAGTGATTGGGATCCAATTCCCCACTCAAGGTTCTAGTGCAGCCTCTGGGAGGCAGCAATGATGTTCCCATACGGGAGACCTAGATTATGCTCCTGGAACCCAACTTCTGGCCAAGGCCAGCCCATGTCACTGAGGCTATTTGGGGAGTGAAGCTGAAGAAGAAACTCGCTTTCTCTTCTCTCTCCCCTCCATCTCCAACAAAAATTTTAGAACTGTCCCACAATAAATAACATTGTGACAGTCTATAAAAAAATCAATAAGCATAAGAGCAGTTAATAATGGGAAACCTATGACTGGCTAGAGTTGACAAGAAGGCTTCAGAGGAGAGCAGCACTTACAGTAGCTATTGATCAGTTCATCACACACTGTGTCCAGCCCTTGCTCCAGTCACTGTAGGACCACTGAAGCCACGGCCCTTTCGTTTGCATATGTTGCTTATACAACAGCTAATCAGTGAGTACTTGTATGCCAGGCCCTTGGGGTGCAACTGAGAACAAGCTAGAATTCTAGAGAGCAGAAAAAAAAGATGAGTCTGCTTCCAGGCAGAGGCAGGGGATAAAACAGCCCTTGTAAACAGCTCACCATGGTCACCAGGGTAAATTTGACGATTTCCGAGATAAAACTTCATCTTAGACACTTGGGAATGAAAGACTAGGGAGCAACCAAGCCACAGAATACAGTGAGAAGGAAATGGAGACCGGCTCTTGAACTCTGCGGGAAGGGGGATTGACAAACCTCAATTTCTCTCCCTTTCTCTCTTTTTTCTAGAACAACAAGGAAGGATTTGTGAAATGCCTGGGCAAGACCACCCAAAAAGAGAAGAAGAAAATACTTGAGTCCACAGAAAGTTTTTATCTGATAATTACAATATCTAATCATAGAAATGTAGGTAAAAGAAATCATCCAATTGGGCCTGGCGCAATAGCGTATTGGTTAAGGTTCTCGCCTTGCATGCACTGGGATCCCATGTGGGCGCCGGTTCTAACCCTGGCAGCTCCACTTCCCATCCAACTCCCTGCTTGTGGCCTGGGAAAGCAGCAGAGGACGGCCCAAAGGTTTGGGACCCTGCACCCGCATGGGAGACCCGGAAGAGGCTCCTGGCTTCGGATTGGCTCAGCTCCAGCCGTTGCAGCCACTTGGGGAGTGAATCATCAGACGGAAGATCTTCCTCTCTGTCTCTCTTCTCTGTATATCTGCCTTTCCAATAAAAATAAAAAATAAATCTTAAAAAAAAAGAAAGAAATCATCCAATCCTTTAAGGACATATTCCCCCAGACAGCTATACACCAAAAACTCTACAACTAGATTCCTAGGAACAGAAAAAATAGTGTCAGTTTTACTCATATGAGGGCATTTCAAAAAAGATGAAGTGGGAAGGTGTAAATGGAATAAAAGGTAAGTTTATTTCAGTGCATAATATTTTGGAAAGCCATGTGATGTCTTTGCAATATGTGCACTTTGTACGAACTTTTTTCAAGGCCCCTTGTATTTCCCAGCTGGACTGCAGGTGGAGGTGTACAATCTGCCACAGTGCCTGAGAAGGTTCTCCAGTTTCAGCTCATTTCTGGCTGTTACCACAGTGCAGGTCATCTACACAATTCGCTTGAGGAACTAATGCAAAGCAAGTGAGGTGAGTTCCCAGCCAAAGGTGGAGAAACTGAGGACTCAAGTCATGACCAAATCCCAGCACCATTTCACAGGGGAGCTCAGCGCCATGTCTGCGGTCAGTCACCTCTTCCACATTCTGTCTCTAAATGCTACTTTGCTTCCAGGCACATCCCGAGGCCACAGCAGGGCTCTAACAGCTTGAGTAATGGGGCAGCTTATAACTTATTTAGCACAGTCCTGGTCCCTCATGATGTTGAGCAACAAGTCTGCCTGTTAAAGTCAGACCTAACCTAATGAGAGTATACAAGAATTACAGCTTTCCCTCATTAATAACCACCACACGCACACACAAAAAAAAAGGGATAAGAGAAGTCACTGGGGAGAAATTCATCAAGAACCAAGAACTGGGATAAAAAAGATGAACAAAGCACTCCAGAGATTCAAAACTTGAGTGAAACAAACCGATCCTGACCCATAATAGCCATAACTGGAGTTTGGAGGCTGTTTCAGGAGAGCGCACTCCCGCACAAACCCAAGTGCTCAGTGCCCTGTGGACCCTGCCATCCCTCCAGCCCAGAGGAAAGGGGGAAAAGAGTGAGTTACTTTGCAAGACTGCTTAGCAGGTTACAGAAATATACCTTCACAGTATACTTTTGGGTTTTCATGGACACAACCATGGGAAAGCTCTGGGTTGTCAGAAGTATCATTCATTTGCTCACTCACTTATTCAACCGAAATTACTTGACTGTTTCCAACTCCCAGTTGCTGAGAAAAGCTCCAGGGAAATCAAGATTTGTAAGACCAACAGGCCCAGCCTTGAGGACCACACTGTGAGGAAAACAGTCCTAGACTTTCGAGTGCTGTTCTGCTACTTATGGACTAAGTCATTTTGGACAAGTCCTCTCTGATCATCAGTTCTGATGTCTATGAAAACAGGTCTAACAATACCTGCACTTACCATACCAAAACTTGCTAGAGTTCACGGAAGGTCATAGGGTACTGCGTAAGCAGTACTTACTGGTAAGCTGCAAAGTCTACACCAGCCATCGTGCCCCATGCCTACTCAGCCTGGGACTTAGTTGTCCATGGATTCCTTGCTCACATGTGGTGACAACGGTGTTGAAGACATCAAGTCTTTACCAGAAAGAGAGGCCAGAAAGTGAAGCAGTAAGCCAGTGGTCCTTCACACTTTGACCTGGCTGAAAATTGGAAGAAACAGGAAAGTCAAAATCCAAAGTACCCCATTAGCTCATTTCCTCACTAGACCATCCCTGAGACGTTGAAGTGTCCTCGGGCCTCAGACCTCATTAGAAAAGCAGATGGACATATCAGAGGGGTTAATGGCAGCCAATGTTGGTCCCGGGATGATTTGGCCCTTGACCCTCTAGAGATGACCATGACTTTGAAAGCTCAAGGACTGGCTTTTGATGGGGATTGAAGAAGGCAAGATCTAAAATTATGCTGGGGATTTAAGAAAAAGAACTCTTCCTTATATTAACAGATAAAACAAGCCATGAAACTTAAAACAGATTAGTAGCAACTCCAGACTGTGAAGTCAGTGTGCATGTTGCATGCCTGTTCCAATGAAGGTAAACATGGAAGGGCTAATAACAGAAAGAACAATTCAAGTAGTCTTAGCATTACATTAATAAGGCAAGACTGAGACTCACACGGAGAAACATGGGTATACACCACAGTGTTTGTGTGTGTGTGTGTGTGTGGTGCATGTATGTTTAACTCTGTGTATTGTGTGCCTATGTGCATGTTTTGTGAGTAACTGTGTTAAGCATGTATGTTGTATGTTGTGTGATTATGTGTGTATTAATATTTTGAGTGTGTGTGTACATGCATACTTCTTCAAAGCCAAGATGAAGATAAGAACATAAACCTAAATCCACATGGATAAGGTAGAATTACATGACATGCTTGTCCAGTGCTGTTCTTGCTTCTGACCAACTGTCTCAGTTTGTTAAAATCTGTACCCTGCTTACCACTAGACCCTAAATAAATGGTCTTTGCCTCTGTTGCTGCCAACTGCCATGGTCAGCAAGAGTCACTTAGCAGGCCTGGTGGCATAGCCTAGCGACTAAAGTCCTCCCCTTGCATGCACCAGGATCCCATGTGGGCACCAGTTCTAACCCCAGAGGCCCTGCTTCCCATCCAGCTCCCTGCTTGTGGTCTGGGAAAGCAGTCGAGAACGGCCCAAAGCCTTTGGATCCTGCACCCATGTGGAGACCTGGAGGAGGCTCTGGGCTCCTGGTTTTGGACTGGCACAGCTCCAGCCACTGCAGCCACTTGGGAAGTGGAGAAGTGAATGAACAGATAGAAGATTGTTGTCTCTGTTCTCCTCTCTGTATATCTGACTTTCCAATAAAAATAAAATAAATCTTTTGAAAAAGAGTCATTTAGCAGTGAAATGTTTATCAATAAATGTGATTCCCAAATGGCATGAAAACATCCATAGTTTGATAACATTTGATGCTTTTGTCAGATTACATGTAAGATGTTTCCCAAACTAAAAAACAACAACAACGAAAAAAAAAACAGTTTTTGTTCCAGTCTCAGAAAATAATTTGGCAATTTAGGAATTCAAGAAATAAAACAGTCCTTAATCAATGCTAACTATATCAGTCTCTGCCTTTCCCACACTAGCAGTTTCACTGAGCTGCTAACAGCTGCTCAGTATTCATAAGTATGCAAAGAAAGCATTTATCTTCCTGATTAATTAATCCAGTGACTTATCCAAACTCCTGCCGTGGGCACTCTCAGACCCACAGTTACTGGCTGCGTGCTTGTCTTCCTCCTCCCTCCCCTCCACCACTGCCCATGTTAGCTCTTCTTTTTCTCCAGCTCTGGGCAGCAGATAATAAAAGTGGTCCCTCATCTAGGCAGCTCTAACATTCCTCAGAGGATTCCTACAAGACGTCCACAAATTCATCATGCACTTTGTGCCTTCAATACTGTAGATGTAGACTCACATGGGTAAGTGGCAGGAGGATTCTGAAAGCCAACTTATCTTGTTCACATGTTCATGTGCAACATGCACAAATCAATGGAGAAGCTGCTATCTTTGGAGAACCCCTCATCCAGAGAAGCCAGCTAAGCAGTCCCCCTTACTCCATCCCCTGACAGAGAAATGATGGATAAACATGCTCTAGTTTTAAGCTACTAAAAAGCAAAAACTGAAAGGAGATTTGTTTGTGCATACATTCCTGAGCAAATACATGTTCTCTTTCCTCTTTTGATCTGTTGCCTTTTTAAACCTGATATGAACTACAGCAAGTGAAGAGTGATAATGCCAGACTTGAGGCCAGGGGCAGTTCTTCCCAACCAAGGCCATGACAAAATGTGATGCAAGATCAGGTGACAGAAAAAAAGAGTGGGTAAAGCTAAAAAACTGTGAAAGGAAAAAAAGGTTCAGTGGAACACATGGACAGTAACTATCAATAATGGCTCATCATCTGTAAAAATCATGCCTCAGTAAGTTGCTAATAACAGGAAAAACTGTGGGGCTTAGACACATGGCGAGAAAAACACAACGGGAATTCTGTATTATCCATTCATTTGTCTGTAAAAATAAAACGGCTCCACAAAATAAAATCTATTTGTTAGAAGTCTTCTTCTTAAAGCTTTTGATCTCTACCAATCTATCATGGGAGTTGAAGGCCATGGGAACAAGAAAGTTCTTGTTGCCCTCTCATCATTCCTCCATCGTAAGTCATACCCCATCACTAACAACCACACCACCTTGTCATCAGCTGCCTGAAAGCAAAGGCTAGGACGGGCAAAGCACCTCACAGAAGTTTCAGGAACCAGGAAAGGGCAATGAGGGTGAGATAGCAATGGGATGACAGAGGGGAAAGCTAGCCTGAGAAGTACAGGGTTTTCCCAGTGGCTGCCAACCTAAACCTCACACATCTGTGCTTTTTGGCTACATCCAACCATTTATTCAACACCTGGGCAAGCTGGGTGCCATTCGACTCTGGGGAGATGAAGCTCCTGCTCACAAGAGGCTCATGGTCTACTGGACAGAGAACATGTCAATGACAGAATGTGTCATGGAAGGGTGCTGTGTGTTGAAAAAGAAACTAGTGTTTAAGCAGCACTGAGGGGGGAACATTGAACTCTGTTCATGGAGGCGACAGTTTCTGAACCAGGCCACCTGAGATCAATAGTGGGTCACCAGGGTAGGTGGGAGAGGAGTACTCTTGGCATATGAGTCAGCAATTACAAACACATTGTGAGAGTCAATCATGTCATGTGTTTGAGGACATAACAGCTGGAACTTCTGGAAGCTTTGGAAATTCTAAATTTTTGGCCCACTGTTCACCTTTCTTCCCCCATGAGCCCTTCCTCCCCTAGCCACCTCCCAGTAAGTGACACTCCCTGCAGAACCCAGAGCGGAGGCAGCTGTGGAAATGGAAGTGAGACCAAGTATGGATTTCCACCCCAAACAGCTTGCCACCACTACTTGGATGCGTCACTTCCAAGAGGAGCAGGAAGATCCTTTCCCCAAGACTCTAGAGCATCCACAGGCTCTGATCCATCCATCTGACCCCACCCACTTCTCTACCTTCTTTCTGATGCATGACTTTGACAACATTCTCATTATTATGGCCTCTGGTCCAAAACTGACTTAATTTTTCATGCCTTCCGTTAGGAACGACGCATGACTTTGTTTTGAAGATGCACACAATTCTACTTGCAAAGCCACTATCCTGAGGGGTTTGTTAATGCATCAAGCCACAGACCTCTGAGGAAAATTCTGGTTTTTGTTTTTTATTGTCCCCCAAACAAGACAGTTAAGCTCTGGCCCTAGTGGAATCTCTATTGGTAAGCTTTAGGAGAAAAGAAAAAAAAATGTGATTGTATAATTGGGGGTGGAGTTGTATCAGAATCTTGGAAAACAGAGAAAAGGAAGGCAGATTCATAATCCTCAAACCAGGTCAAACCTTTCTATCCATGTTTACATCAACAGTTTACATTATGTAACACGAATGACATAATTTTATTCCCTCAGTGCCTTGGTGTGGGATTCCCCTTGAGAAATGATCAGTCCCTCACAGCAGAAGGAATGCTATTACGCCCCAGGGATGCAGTAGGTACAGGACAAACAGCTTCAGTCTGGGGGATAGGAGAGGGCCTGGGGTCCAGCTCTTCTCAGGCTCTGCTACTCTGGGCAAATCACTCACATTTGGACAGCCTCAGTCTCTGCACTTGCAAACTGGGGATGAGGTTACATCTCCATCTCAGCCCAGGCAGTCTGCTGCTTTAATAGAAATGCTGTGCACTGCAAACCTTACAAAATCGGCATCTGACACCCAAGAACAAGGCTGTGGCAGATGCAGTGTCTAGTGGAGCTCTCCTTTCCACACCGCAGGAGCTGTGTGAGGGAGCTCTCTGGGGGGTCCCTTTGCAAAGTATTAATCCCACTTATGAGAGCTTTTCCCCCATAACCTAGTGAACTTTCCAAAGCCTTCTCTCCCAACACCATCACATAAGGACTAAGGTGTATCACATAGGAACTTGGATAGAATCTGAAGGGAGAAAATGTTCTATTTGTGGCTAGGGAGAAAGATTTGGACAGTCAGAGTTTGAAATATATACAATACATCTTTTAATGCATTATTTCCAACTCTCTTACAGAGCTGCACACATAGAAAGAAAAATGAGCTACACATTGGTAATAATGAGAAAGCAGAAAACTTGTATCATGATTGAGTTGCATAAATAAATCATAGTATAGTCAGATTTCAGAATACAAATATTAAATGACATGATAAACTGTAAGTATACAGGAAAAAATGCCTGGGATACTTATTTCAAATAATAATCAAGTTTGCAGACAGTATAGAAGCATCTTCATAACTTCCTCGGAAAATGCCATGTTATGAAAAAAACAAGCACAGATTGGAAAACACATTAATTGGAAGTCATATAAATTAAACACTGGTGAACATAGCAATCTGTTTGCTTGTTTGATTTGAGGGAGAGAAAGCTTACATTCACCACTTACGGCAAGGCCTGCGAAGGGTCAGGGTCCGAGTCAGGAAGTCAATCCAGGTTTCCCACATGGGTGGCTGAAACCCAGATATCTGAGTCATCATCTGCAACTTTGAGTGCTTATTAGCAGAAAGCCTGACCCAGGAGAAGAGCTGGGAAACGGTCTTGGTCACTCTAACATAAGATGTCGGTATCTTAACTGCCAGCAAATTGCCCGCCTGTAAATGTATCTTATAATTCCGTTTTTCCAAGATCCATTTGACATACCCCTGATTTTGTATGACCCAATTTGTCTTCAAATTTCCATCTTCTTATCACACATTTTGATGCATTCATAGTGAGAAGAGGAGGGTATACACACACAATACAGTGTTGAGTAGTCACTGGGGCCATTTTGTATAGTTGCAGAGCTCACCTGCCTCTGGAAACACAACTGTGGTTGGAAAGAATGATTCCAGCATTGCCTTTACACAGTCCAGAATTCTCGTAGGTCCATGAGAAAACACAAATATCTCAAAGCTATGCTATAAACTAACCCCTGAGCCCTGAATTTCTGTAGAAGGTAGGGAGCACCAGGAGTATAATGGGTATTTACTTCCAAGCCAAGGAAAAATCTGTCCGTGTTGGGCACCCAGCCACATTTCACTTGTGCCAGGCCAGGCCAAGCTGCCCTTCCACCAATCTCTATGCTAACATAGTATCAGTACCCTAGAGACAAAAATACAGGCCCCAAAGTAGGGCCACTTTGGGAAGGAACTAGAAGATGCAAATGTATTCTGAAAGCAGATGGTGTCTGGAAGAGGAAGTGTGTTGGCAACAAGAAGGGAACCACAGGGGGAAGAAAGAAATGTGGTAAAAGAAAAACAGCCAAAGGAGGCGGTAATTAAGTGTGAAGCTGAAGAATTCCAAGGGATTTTTCAGCATTGGCAACAGTCAGGCCTCTGGACAATTCCGCCAGAGTACACAGATATTGTTTTTCACCTTTTTCTTTATTAAAAGCATTCCTCTAGAGAAGCTCTCAACCATGATTTCCTGACACTAGTTTGTTAGCAGTGTTCCAAGGACTGACGTTTGCAAATAATGGATGTTCTTCACAGTTAAAGAATATTCCAGGCTAGACCTGTGGCTCCCTGGCAGCACCTGGGTGGGAGACAGTCACTGCCAGCACTGAGGGGCTTGTGTGTAACCCAAGGACTGGCCATCTCCCATCTCCCAGCATGTCTCTTCCCTTTGCTCTGGAGTGTACCATGTGTGGTAGGTAGGGTAGGCAGGACAACTCTAAGATTAAGGTAAGTCTGTGACAAGCACCAGCCCCTTCAAGAAGGCATAAGCATCTGAAACATTCAATGACAAGCAGATTAACAGATGGACTCATTTGCATTAAGTTACCTGCTCTCACATCTGCTCAGGATGTTAATGAGGGATGGTGGGCCAGCAGGGAACAGCTGTGGAGGCTGAAGGACAGCTACCCTACCTAGTGAGAGACACAAGCCCTGATGTCTTTACTGCCCTCTCCACTCCTACCTGCAGCAGTTCAGACAAGAGTGTGCAGGATGCATTTTGCCTTGAGGTGTCACAGAAACTGGCCCAATGCCAAGAATACCTGAGGATACCCTGAAATATCAGCTCTATCTTTGGGATAAGATGAAGGTTGGAAAGAATTTTTCTCCTCAAACATGGCCTAAAAACCTTCCTAAGGTCTTAAAAAGCAGGGCTTGTGGTACAAGTTCACTTACACAGGGAGCTTTAGGAATAAATGAGATCTAAACATTGCTGAAATTCCAGGCATTTATAAACTAAGCTCCAGCTTAACCTTAAATTAAAAAAAAATATATATACACATGTACATAATGTATATACACATATGTGTGACTATATAATGCTCATTTATGGAATACAAGTTAGGAAGTGCTTCTCATCTGAATTACTGTCTAACCCCCTTGAAGGTAGAGTTTACTTTTAAACAAGTCAGTTGCCTCTCTCAGATACGGATTATAAAACACACACACACACATATACACACAACTACAATGTCTTTGTCACATATAACAAGATTAACAAGTCTTTGCTATCACCCAATTCTTACTTCATCTCACATTTCCGCTACTCTCTTACAATGTCTTTTGACAACTGGTTCTTTTTAACTAGTCCACAAACAAGGCCCATGCATACCTATATCTTTTCTATCCATTAGGATGTAAGAAAAACTGGGAGAAGTGATACCCTAAAGGTAGTTAACACATCACCTTGCTTCTAAATAATGTTCTTCACTCAAAGGATCCAGGAATGCCTGCAGAAATGGCTGGCACAAGAGTTGGGGTAAGGAATGCACCAGATACATGCTTAGAACATGTTGAGCCAGAAAGCACGTACATGGTTAAAGGAAGATGCCAAGTGGATACAGGAGCCCAGTTGATGGAGCTACCAGGTTTCTAATCTGAGAAATTTGAGCATCAAAATAAATGAGAGTAAGAGATTATATATATAACTCATTGAACAAAATGAGAACTCATGAGTCCAACTAGTACAAATAAATGAATATAATGAATGATGCAGAATGGTGTATTTGAATATTTTAAAAATATTTAAGTTATATCCTATAATTACAAAAAGAAAAGAGTAACTTTACCATCAAGAACTGTGGCAAACACCAACTTAATCGAGATCAAAATGAACATGAATTGTGATGAAACACACATAAATAATACCACTGGACTGTAAAATGTAAAGGAGAGAACACAGCTTCACTTCTGTGATATTTCTCCCAATCATGTATGACTTGAGTCTATAATCACAAGGAAACATAAAATACCTCCAAACTGAAGGATGGCTTCCTAAATAACTGAGTTGTGATCATCAAAAATGCCAAGCTCATGAAACTCAGGGATTCAGGAATAGTTCCAGAATGGGCAACTAAACTAAAGGATCCTGTGATTCTAAATGGGATCCCTTAGCTGACAAATATGTGCTCATGGCAGTTGGTTAATCAATTTTAATTTCATGTTTATGACTGTGTTGTGGTTGTCTGAAAGAGGGCCCTTATTTATAGGAAAGACACACTCAAGTATTCAGGAATAAGGAGGCAGTAGGTTAGTAACTTATTCTCTTTTATATATATATATTTTTTTTATTGCATTTCATTTTATAACATCGTTTCATAGGCTCTGATGTTCCCCCATCCCCTCTCCCCGTACCCTCCCCCCATGGTGGATTGCTCCACCTTATTGCAGTATTACAGTTCAAATCCAGTCTTGTTTCTTTCATTGCATGCAATAACTTATTCTTAATTGACTCAAGGGGAAGAGCAGTAGTTTCACGAACTATATCTGACATTTACAGAAAGTCTGAGATTGTTTGAAGATAATCAAAATACCCCCCTACACACATGCACGCACACGCACAGAGTAACTCTCCCTCAGCCTCTTTTTCCTCAACCTAGCTCCTCTAGGAAACACAGAATAACTGCTTGATTCTGAGACTGCATCAACGTTCAGAGTGATGAACTGGTGTCATGGAAATTTCTAGGGAGGATCATTTTTAAAGTATCAGAGTGAACTCAGATATTTTTATATGGACTATGCTTCAAGAAATCACAGGAATTACTCATTTCTCAAACTGTCCTTGGGTCCACCAGTCAGCCACAACTCCAATCTCAACAGTTTTCACTCTGTCAGGACAGGACAAAAGGCCCCAGAATCATTGTTCGCACTTCCTTCCCCAAGTCTTGGAGAAGTCTTTTTGCTTTAAAAACAGGGAGAAAAATAATTTGGAGCACCTCGATTTTTTCTCAACTTTGCCTTTTTCTCCACTCTCACATGTCTGGCCAGCTTTGAATGCCTTCCAAGAGAAATAGCAAACAGAGGAAGTAAGCCTCAAGTCAAACTTGGTGAACATTACAACCATCTGCTTCTTTAGGTATGGAGAAGGTAATTAGGGAGAGTAATCTAATCCCTTCATTAACTCCCATGAATCAGAAATCATGGACAACAAATATGTTTGATTAAAAATGTTCTCATTCCAGGCCCTGAGGGTGAAATGTGGTTTATTTCTCTAGGAAAAGCATCCATACGTAGAAGGCAGATTAATTTCCAGAAGCCCTCACCCTAAAACGAGAGCTAGCCCATGTTGCATTGTTCTTTCTGGACTCACAGCTTGGTGATAATTCTTTTGATGCAAGAAAGGCTAATCAATAAACCACTTACCAACTGTAGGAAGAACTCAAGCATTCAATTCATTCATGCATCTTATTGGGCCTCTATTCATAGTCAATTACTTTTCTGAGCATCCCAAGAATAAACACCTGCCTCTGTGGAGTTTACTCTCTGATGGCAGCGGGGGAGTCAGCCATGGGAAGATAAATAAGTAAGTCACAAAGTACAAGAGAAACAAAGCAGGTGAGGACCTTGCAGGTCTCACCACCAAGAAGGCGACATTAGAATGGGACAAGGTGAGAGAGGAAGCCAGGTGGTTTTCTCAGAATCCTCCAGGCAGAGGAAACAGCTTGTGTGAAGATCTCAAGGTGTGAATGTGCTTTGAATAACTGCAATTGTAAGGTGGCCACTGTGAGCGAGCGAGAAGAGGGGAGCGAGAGAGGAGGTCAAGGACATGATCAGAGTAGCTAGGGTATCGCAGACCCTTATTCCAAATGACTTGGGAAATCATCTCTGACATTTGGACAGAAGGATGACTTTGCCCAACTCATATCTTAAGAGGATTCCTGAATGCAGAAAGAAGAGTGCAAGCTCAGGCTCAGACCAGTTAGGAAGCTGCTGTTAACAGTTTCAATGGGAGAGGATGGAGATGGCAGTGAAGGAGGTTAAAAGTTGTCATGCTGGGCCCAGTACAATGGATCAGTGGCTAAATCCTCAACTTGCAATTGCCGGGATCTCACACGGGTACCAGTTCAAATCCTGGCTGCTCCACTTCCCATCCAGCTCCCTGCTCGTGGCCTAGGAGGGTGGTAGAGAATGGCCCAAAACCTTGGAACCTTGTGTCCGCATGGGAGTTGCAGCTCCTGGCTTCTGATCAGCTTGGCTCCAGCCATTGCGGCCATTTGGGGGTGAAGCAGCAGATGGAAGATCTTTCTCTCTGTCTCTCCTTCTCTCTGTAAATCCACATTTCCAAAGAAAATAAACAAATCTTAAAAAAATGTGCCTGTTGTGTTGCTATGGAGCTCTTAAGGACAGAGCCCATGGGACATGCTGAAGCTGCAAGGTCCCTCTGGACAGCTACAGACAGGTTGGACACACAGATGAAAGACAGAGGTTTGTTTTGTGCACCTTGAAGAGCAGAGGCTCCATCCACTGACACGAAGAACACCAGAAAGGCAGGTTTGGGGAAACTGCTCACCAGCTCAGTTTTGGACAGAGAAGATTAAATATGTCTATTAAACAGCTAAATTAGGTTGAACACACAATTCTGGAGCTCAGGAGAATGGCCTGAGAGGGATGCATACAACTGTGTGGTGAGCGCAATCCTACTCCTCCAAGGCGCCTTGCTGTGAACTTCAGAGCCTGTGAATCCTGTGGTGGCAGAAAAGGACTTTGTAGATGTGATCACACATATAGGCCTGAGATGGGGGGATTATCCTGGAGTATCTAGATAGGCCCAGTGTTGTCAGATGGGCCCTTCAAAGTAGAGAATCTTTCCTGGCTGAAGTGGAAAAAAAAGTCAGAAGGTAAGACGTTGCTGACCTTGACAAGGGAAAAAGAAAACTAGTTTTCCCAGAGAAACCACGAAAGGCAAGGAGACAGATTTCCCCCTTCGAGTCTGCAGGAAGTAGGCTGATTTTAGCCCAGAGAAAATCGGATCAGACTTTTCAACTGTAAGATAATACATTAGCCACTCATTTCATGGTATTTAAGTCCTTATGTAAAAGTGTAATGATTAGGGACAGAAGAGAGGAGTCTCGGGCCTGAGCTGTGAGGTATTTGCACAATAAAGTCAGAGAAATGAAGAAGACCTAGGGGAGACAAATGGGAAGCCACGGACTTGAGACAGGACAAAGTGGGGTCCTGGAAGTCAAGTGGAGAATCAGCAGCACATACTGTTGTGACATTGTGAGATGAGGATCTAATTGGGAAACAAGATGGACAGAATGAGGGAGCATGTGTGCTGGGCCATGTGTGCTGGGGCCAGCTGCCCCACAGAAGGGAGAGAGGCCCTCACCACTCATGTCACACAGACAGGACAATGAATGACACCTACCCAAAGGGCTGACTTTCTCACCCACAGGGACTCTCCTCACAACCTTAGCCCAACCAGAACACTGGGATGCTGAAAATCAGATCAACCCTCTTTCTCCTGGGAGAAAGGGTGTGAAAGGCGAGAGAAGAGGAGAGAAGAAAGAGGATAGATTGCACTCAGCTTTTCCCTGCAGTTTGATTGCAGGCCTGTCAAGGGCCTCCCCGGTAGCACGGCATATGCTCTGAGCTCAAGGGAGTTAGTACAACATCTCCAGGCCAGGAAATGGCTTCTTCTTAGAGAAGACATGACGTTGTCAAAACTACAATCCACACTGCTTTGGTGCCTGGCATTTCATGTGAGCTATAGCCTCACACAGCCATCTATGCTTTGTCTTCCTGAACCTTAGAGTGTGTTAGGTGCTCATCCGTAGAAGATCGAAGTCAGGCATGGAGGAGCCTTATGGACAGACACGACCGCAGCCTTGTCTATAGTTACAGCTATTTGCTTACCTGCTCATCTTGCCCCTGACTCACAAGTCTGCAAAGAGGTGAGGCTGCGTCCTCTGCTCACTGCATAACAGGAACAGTAATTCACGAGTCTCCCGGTCACTGCAGGTGTCAGACATGGTGCTAGTTGCTTTCAGGCATTCCGTCTTCTCATAACTCCATGACGAGACAGCACTGACCGTTCTGTAAATAAGATCAGGACTCAGAAAGGTGAAGAAAGCCATGTATTAGTTACATCAATTTAAGAGAGTGGCAGGGGATCTTAGTGATCAAACATGTGCTGCCTAATAGCCCCTCAAAGATGTCTAATTTGTGAGTATTACTTTGTATAGAAAAGGAGAACTCAACAAATGTGACTAAAGACCTTTGGCTGGGGAAGATGATGGTGGATTGTGTGGGTGGGCTCAGTGTCATCAGCACAGAGTGCCTGTAAAGGGGAGGATATCGGACTGAGTAGGCCACGCAACACTGGCAACCAGATTGGAAGTGACCATGAAGGAACCATGGGGCCTTGTGGATGGGCTCTAGAAGCTGGATAAGACAGATGCTACCCTCGAGGTCCCACAAAGGAACACAGGGCAAACTGCCAACCCCTTGGTTTTAGGCTTCCAGTCTTCAGGAACAGTAAGATAACAAAGCTGTCTTGCTGGAAGCCACTGTACTTGGGAGAACTTGCCCCAGTAGCAAAAGGAAGCTGACACAGTGCTCTCTGCCTCCATCCTTCCCCTCTCAGTAGGACCAAGCAGGACCTGACACACAGAGCATTCAGGGCCCATTTGCTGAGAGACTTTCCTACAAGGCTTCTCCAACCTGGCCCAGTATGAACTCCTTCCTGGTCAGGGAAAAAGAGACTCCCTTAGAGAGGGGCATGCAGAGCCAGCCTTGGGACACCAGGGCTGCCATGAGCTTTCCTTTCTGCTAGTGACCCTCTGAAGAATTAGAATAGAATTATGCGAGAAGACATGGCACCACGCAACCCTAATTCACAGCTATAATTCAGGGATCGTCAAGGGGGAAACTGGCTCTTTTTAGATCAACCAGTTAGACTCTTTTCTTCATTCCCTACAGCAGTGCATTAAACATTGCAGTTGAGAGTGGAAACAGTGTTAGTAAACAGATGAGCTACAGAACATGATTTACAACCCCTTATGAAAACAACTCATGACAAACAGGAGTAATAAAGACACATACGCATATGACAAATACTCATAACTCTACGTTCCTCCTTTTTAAAGAATCCCAATATCCCATTCTGTTCATGAGTAAGATATTTTTATATGAATAAGGAGGTGGTTTTCCAAATTCACAAAGTCAGTATAGTCCCCTCCCCCCCACCACTACAGTTCTGTTGCTTACAAATAAAGGAACTGCAAATCCGGAAATTTTTGGTTTCACAAAAGGCTCACCATGCCACAGAGGGTTATTTTTCCCTTCAGGATCCCATTTTGCCCAGCTGGAACACAGAAACTTCAAGACACCTTTGGGTCTCTTAAGAACACATCCCATCTAAGCCGAAAGCCAGTTCAAACCCCACGTAAGAGCAATCATTCACAAGCAAACCTTCATTTCATGTATGTTGCCAGACCATGATATATTGTAGTTCATCTACAGGGTGAAACACATTATTGAGGTGGAGGAATCTAAGCCCAGATCCTTCACTGTCCTTGATCTAAACCATCGAATGAGATTTGTTACGCCTAGAGAAGTCGGGCTCAGCCAGTTTGTGAGCCAGGGCCCCCCTAATTCTGAGTGGCTTTAGAATCTGAATTAATCACACAATCTAGGGGTCTGCAGAGACTACCAGAGATTCGATTTATCTGTGACTTGAGACAGTACTTTATTGCTTCTCCGATTAGCAGTTTAAAATGTTTTGCTTTTCTGCCTCCAGGGTATTGGTTTGATGTATGAGGCAGGGACATTATTAAATCTTTGGAGTCTTCCAAAGATGTAAATTAAACCACAGCACCTCCTTAGCCACCTTCCTAGTACAAGCTGCAGACTTATTAATAACTTGTCACTCCCGCATGCTCATCAGAACAAGCAGTAGCACCATGATTAATTGCTCCTGTTTATTTAAGGACACTTGTCATTCCAACTTGTTGCAGGCAGGATATTACAAAGTCTCCTGATTCTCTTAGCAGAGACAGAGGACCAGCTATTTCTACAGATTTGAAAATAAAGTGGGGAGCACGCAACTGCACTGGTGTGTCATCCTATCGCTCTGAAAGCTGCTCTTCATGCTGGCGTCCCTTGCCCTGTCTCAGCACATCTGAACGTTTTGCAAACAGATCCAGCGTTCACTGCACACAATGGAAAAGTTCTCTTTTCAGTTGTGTCACTCACAATTTAATCCAACAGAGACAGTGTTTATCGAGTTACAATTGTGTACCAGCAGCAAATGTGACTTTATTCGCTAATTTCTTCATACAACATTTATTTGATTACTGTCACATGTGCCAGAAGTGGTAGTGAGGATACCACTCACTGTCAACATAGGCCACACACCTTGCCCCTTGGAGTTTCCAGCCTTCCCATCACAAGTCATCCACCTTTTTTCTATAATGAACAGAGGGAAAAGAGGAGACGTGAGAACCTGGATATAAAGCAAAGCAAAGCGCAGCGTCTCCCTTGTCAAGTAAACCTGCACCAAACAGACACTAAGCTGAGTCAGGTTTAGCAAGGCAGCCGCGAGGCCCATGCCACCCACCACGAGGCCCATGCCACCCACCGCGAGGCCCATGCCACCCGCCCTGTTTCAATGTATGTGGACAGGACTGAAACACTTCAAAACCATGGCATCTTTTCTCTTCTCTTTTTTTCTCCCTGTTTCTACCACATCACAGACTACCTCATTTTCTCAAAAAAAAAAAAATAAATAAATAATTGAAGCAGTTAGTTTTCTTATAAACTTCGCAGACATGCTACTTGCCCTCTGATATGCACAAGAAAAAGTCACCGCATGGATTAAACTGTAGGCTGGGAAGTTTGTTTCAGGGCTCTGAACTGAATCTCTTTAAAAACATTTTTATTGGGCCCGGCGGAGTGGCCTAGCAGCTAAAGTCCTCGCCTTGAACATGCCGGGATCCCATATGGGCATGGGTTCTTATCCCGGCAGCTCCGCTTCCCATCCAGCTCCCTGCCTGTGGCCTGGGAAAGCAGTCGAGGACGGCCCAATGCTTTGGGACCCTGCACCCGCGTGGGAGACCCGGGAGAGGTTCCTGGTTCCCGGCTTCGGATTGGCGCGCACTGGCCCGTTGCGGCTCACTTGGGGAGTGAATCATCGGACGGAAGATCTTCCTCTCTGTCTCTCTTCTTCTCTGTATATCTGACTTTGTAATAAAACTGAATAAATCTTTTTAAAAAAAAAAATTTTTATTATAGAAATTGTAAAATTGATCTGCTGGTTATCAGGTCTGAGGGCTACCTGGACCTGTCTTGAGTAGAACCTGTAGGATGCCACACTGTTGCAGTTCACTGAGCCAGAAATGAGTTCACTCCCATTTCAGTGCATGTGCAGTACTGTCCCATAATCTTTATCTCCCTACACAAAATGGCACCTGATCCAGACTGGGCTGTGAAATCCACCTTGTTCCCGCTCTGCCCGTGTGGGACCTGCTGCTCTGTCTCTGCTCCTGGTCAAATCAAACAGACCAACAGGATGAGCAGTTCTTGGTCTGGTTTCGCCTTCTGAGCTCCTGGTGAACGTCCCTTCCTACCTTGTTGCTGCTGGAGTTCCGGTTGCTGGTACAATTCAGATTGCCCTGAATGCTGCTGGGGTATCAGTCACTGCAACACCACACCATTGTGTCTACTGCTTTCCTGTGTCTGTCAGTCTCCAGGTGTTCCTCTGCTATTGTTCTGTCCTCTCCTATTTCCTGGCATGTACCCTCTCTGCTTCACACTGGCTAATGTTTGTCTATTTAAGAGTGTCCTTACCCTACTCCACCATCTTGATTCTCCTAGAAATCACTAATTTTAAGAATGCAAAAGAGGACAGGATTATTGCTTTGTGCCACAGATATTAGAAAGATAACAGAGGGGGCCAGAATGCAAGAACATGTCCCAATTAGTGAAAAAGGCAGAGCTGTGGACACAGGCCCTGTTGTAAAAGGAGAATATGGCAACTCATTTGGTGCCATAGTAGAAAAAGAAAAATAGAACAAACTTGACAACTACCCCCGTCAAATGATGACAGCAAAAAATCTCGGTGAATGGAGACCTGAGGCTTACTATGTCAACCGATGGACGATGAGAGGGTGACATCATCCTTGGATCAGTGAAATTGGTAGCATTTCAGAACTATCCAAACCACTTGGAATAGGTACACATTGAGACTCTGGGTTGATATGAGGTGGTGGTTCCTCATCACTGGGTACTGGGACGTTTAGAGAGTCTTGTGGTTTCCTCCTTTGTCTCTCCCCTTCCCCCAGAAACATCAAGAAGAAATAGTAAACTTGGAAACAATGAGTTCACCCAATTTTCCCTAAACATCAATCCTTCCCACCCGGATCAACCATGTAATCATTATATATATATAAAAATAACAGGGGGGCTGGCATGTCAACATTCCCCACAGATGCTAGTTCCTGTAATGCTGCTATACTTATTTTCTGGCTCCATGCTAATGGCCTGGGAGAAGCAGTGGAAGGTGGTCCAAGTATCTGGGTTCCTACAACCTATGTGGTAAACCTAGAAGAAACTCCCAGCTCCTGATTTCCACCTGGCCCATCCCTGGTCATTGTAGCCATCTGGGGAGTAAACCAACGGATGAAAGATCTCTCTGTATCTCTCTCTTTCTGTAATTCTAACTTTCAAATAAAAATAAGTATCTTTTTAAAAAAAGACTACAAAATTACAAAAGATTCTTTTCCATAAACTTAAAAATTTAGATGACATGGACCAGCTCCATGAAAGATATAAACTAAAATTCACTCAAGAAGATAAATAATTGCCTGGCTATAAAGAAATAGAATCCATAGTTTAAAACCTTCCAACAAACATAAACTTGAGTCCTGGATGATTTCAGCAGTGAATTATGTCAATTACTTAAGAAAGAAATATCAATTCTACGGAATCTTTTCCAGAAAAAGAGGACCTTCCTGGACTTGTTTCATGAGGATAACATGATCCTGATGCCAAAACCAGGCTTCATGAGAAATCTAAAGACCAGTAGTTTTCATTAACACACATATCAAGAGTCTTCAAGAAGTCCAGTGACTGCAAATCATAAACATCTGAAAAGGCATATATTTATGGGTGCAAAGTCATTGCAGAAAATCAATACAGAAAAGGTAATAGTGTTTCAGTAGACTCATAAGGAAGTGTACAGGCTTAATGTAGAGATGATCTACACAAAATCTGTGTGCCGAAATCTGCAAAACGGCAATGAAGAAACCAAAATCCACCTGGACCAACGGGGAGAGGGACCCTATCCACTATCTGGATGATGCAGTGAGAGTATAATACAAGGAATCAACAGATTCAACACAATCCCAGTGAGTCACAACAGAATTCTCTTCTACACACTGACGAGCTAACTGCAGCAAAATGTGTGGAAAGACAAAGGAATCCAAATAGTCACTATACTTTCAGGGCAGAGAAAGTTTAAGACTCACTCTGAGTGATGTAAAGACTGCCTAGAAAACCACAGCAATGAAGACAGTGTAAATAACCCAAATATGGACACTGAGAGTAGTGCAACATAATCCAAGGTCTAGGTCATTTTCAGAGCAATTCAACAGCAAATTTTTAATAATTTATTTATATATAATCTAATATTTTATATGTAAAATTACTCATATACAATGCTTGATATATATAATATTTAACAACTTTATGTATGATACATAACAACTTACATGTGCAAAAAGAAAATTAACCTTGACCACCCTTATCTCATGTTATTCCCAAATTATCTCCAAATAGGTGACAGAAATAAACATAAAATGTAAAATAGCAAAATGGCTAAAAGAAAACAACATAAAATCCTTATCATCTTAGGTTAGGTAAAGAGTGTTTAGATACAGCATGCTCTAGATGAGAAAGAACTGAGGCACTGGACTTCGTAAAAATTAAAAACACTTGCCCTGCAAAGGCCACGGCAAGACAATCTAAGCAGCTAGTCACAGCCAGAAAACACCCACTGTCACATACAGCAGTCTTTCCTGACCGAGACCACATGGCAATCACTAACGTGTTCTCGCTTCCTGCACTTGCCATTTCTGGTAGGATGTTATACCAAGTACGATTTCTAATTGTCAGTTTCCATGAGATCATTATAAGGGCTTGGGCCCCTGTGCCCAGGTGTGAGACCTGGAGGAATATCATGGCTCCTGGTTCACACTGGCCTGTCTCTGACCCT
The DNA here is from genome assembly GCF_030435755.1 of Ochotona princeps. NCBI lineage: Eukaryota > Metazoa > Chordata > Mammalia > Lagomorpha > Ochotonidae > Ochotona > Ochotona princeps. The sequence continues at coordinate 10,492,917 of NC_080847.1, forward strand.
CTGTGGTCACTGTGGTCATTCAGAAAGAGAAAGGAAGACATCTATTTCCTTCTCTTCTCTTCTCTTCTCTTCTCTTCTCCTCTCTTCTCTTCCTCACTCTGTTTCTTCCTCCTTCTCCCCTTCTCTTTCTCTCTTTCCCCTTCTTTGTAACTCCTTTAAACACATAAATCAATCAATTTTAAAAGTTCATATAAACAAGAGATGTTTAAGTGATAGCCTGTAGGCAGGCAAACCATACATGGTGTGGGGCAGAGGAAGCAATGGCTGGTGTTTCTCAGTGAGAAAGTAACACACCTCTACCCATGCGCAAAGCCAATTGATCACTAAATCTCAAATGCCAAACACTCATAGGTGAAGGATGTAACATGCTCATTTTAGTTCTTAGTACTTTTCCGTAGGTTTGAAATTTCTCAAGCAAAATAAAATTGAAAGAAAAAAAGAAATCTACCTATTTTGAGTTACACATTTTGAATACATGTTAAAAGATTATATAAATCAGAAAACTGTTAGTCTAACGCTATTTGGATACAAATTGGAGATACAAAGATAAAAGAAAACCTTGCCTTATAATATTGCATTCCTGCTCTTTGAAATTCTAGTAAAAATCTCTCCTAACTACCAGAACCTCCCAAATTCATTACTTTCCTCCTTCTTTACAAAGTTTACAGAAAAACATGCTTTAATAACATCTGTGATTTCAGTAGTCCAAGGACAAAAATAGCGTTTAAATAAGCAAAGTCGAATGTAACTCTGCAAATGTGGGACATTCAGCCCTGGAAATGAAAGACAGTAATTGCCTAGCCTTCATTCCATCAGCCAAATTAGGAGCCTGGAAAGATCACAACACAGCTCTTTCACAAAGGGTTAAACTTCGCTAGTCTGGATCACAGAAAACATCCAATCAACACCAGCAGAAATCCATATATTCTTACACCTGACTTTCTCCAGGCCATGTGGAAGCACCCAAGAGTCCTTGGTGACTAATTAATGATTAATTTGTGAAACCAGATGTGAACTGTATTAACAAAATCACTTTAGGCACCTCAATTAAATCTAAGACCAGAGAAGCTTTAACAAAACCATTCTAAATTACCTCTTCAGTAATGGTGGAGTAGCGTATAGCATATTAACTATCCGAAAGATAGTAATTATACAATAATTTTCATTCCAGACAAAATGTTTTTTTAAAAGACTGATTTGAAGTGGAGAGAAACAGATCTGAACGGCGGGGAGTTGACCTCCATCCCAGGGAATGGCAAGAAATAATTTCTGTACAACATAGGCTGGTCATTTGAAGATGCTCTGCAGCCTGTTCCCATGAAAAGGCTCAAATTCAACAGGAAATATGTAATCCTACTAGCTAATGGAGTCAAGGAATTGGGCCAGAGTCTTCAAGAGTAGCTAAAAAACAAGGGACCAAAATCTCAGGAAGATGAGAATCAAAGAAATATGAGCACTAGCTTTTCTCTGTAATTTTTGCCCAAATCATTCACCAACCTGTGAGCTGAAAATGTTCAGAGGAGATGAGATTGTAAGTAAAAGACAGTAACCAGATTACTAAAAATAAATAAATAAAAGATACATATCCAAAAATGACAGAAAAACCAACTAAGCATAACTGTCAGGTACTTTCAAAAATGGGAAACTGAGTCTGGAATTCAAAGTAAAATGCCTGTTAGGACAGAGATTTCAAAATTATCAAACACGCCACCCACAATGTTTTGAAAAAAAAAGAATTATGAGACATGTGAGGAAGAAGTATTATATAATTCACACTTATGAGAAAAACAGTAAAAAAAAAATTGGATTTACTCAGATAAAGTTTCTCTAATATAAGTAATTAAATGATCTAAGGAAAATATGATCATATGGAATGAACATAGGGATCGTAAATGCAGAAAAACAGAAACTGTAAAAAAAAAAATGTAGTCAAGCAAAAAGCACAATACTGGATAATAAAACATCTGAGATTTAAAAAAACAACAACTCACCAGACAGAATTCAGAATTAACAGCTGACTCATGACAGCAGAAAAAAAGGTGAATAAACTCAAGGACAATGGAGAAATTTGGCAGACAATACATAGTAACCAAAATGAACATCAACACTGATTGTAACATCCCCTGCCCCTGGATAAGAGGTGCTGAAAATGAAACATTACCACTTCTCTGTGTGTGTGTGTGTGTGTGTGTGTGTGTGTGTGTTTCCCCACCTTAACTTCAACTAAAATGCGAGGAAACACAAAGCAATGCAAATTGAGATCCATTCTGCAAAAATGACTGGTCTAAGTTGCTTATAAGAAAAAGAACAGCTAAGAAGTCTCCTAAGTAAAGAGACTTTAAAATCAAATACAGGGCTTAGCATGACTCAATTGCCTAATCCTCTCCTTGCAAGTGCCAGGACCCCATATGGGTGATAGTTTGTGTCTTGGCTGTTTCACTCTCATCCAGCTCCCTGCTTGTCGCCTGGGAAAGCAGGGAAGGACAGCCCAAAGCCTTGGGACCCTGTACCGGTGTGGGAGACCCAAAAGAAGCTCCTGGCTCCTGGCTTTGGATCAGCTCAGTTCCAGCCTTTGCGGTCAATTAGAGAATAAACCAGCAGCTGACAGAAAATCTTTCTCTATGTCTCTCCTTCTTACTGTAGATCTGTCTTTTCAATAAAAATAAATAAATCTTTTTAAAAAGATAGAGTGTATTGTTACAGACTGTCTCTTGAAGGAGAGGAAGCTATAAAGAACATTATTAGGGAAATAGACGCAATGTGAATGCAGCCCAGGTGGGCAACATCCAGCCTTGCCAATGCAACTACTGGACATGGAATTCAGTAAATCCACAGCAGGCTAATATGTGAGCTGATAAATTAGTACAGCCCAGAGACAATGCTGTAACCATCCAAATGGCCCTTGGCAGAAAAAGGATTCCCTGCCCCTGGTGTTGTATCAATATTAAAGGTTCTGATTTTGATCAGTGTACTGCAGTTGTATAAGGGAGTTTCCCTGTTTTAAGGATACACACTTAAAGATTTAGGGATAAAGGGATACAGGGCTGCTAAGTTATTCTTGCCAAATGGTTCCGATAACAGAAGTATGTATATTCACAGCAGGATAGATAGGAGGAAAAGCTAAGAGCTGAAGAATGTGGACAAGCAGTACGTAGGAGTTCCTTGTATGCTTCTTGGAACGCTTCACCTTGACAATGTAGTAACATGAGGTTACTGAAAGTCACTTCGCACTATTTGAAATACCAACTAAGAGAATAATTAATTAGGACACTAATTAATTAGGACACTCTGGGAAATGGTTGTAGTGTCTCCTAACTACTCTATAACCCAGCAATTTCACTGCCAGTTACATATCTGTCATGTTAAACTGTGGTGCCTGCCACAAGCTGTCATGTTGAACTCTTAATGGCAGCACCTCAGAAGGTGACGTCACCTGGAAATGGAGTTGTTGCAGGTGTAAATGGCTGTGTACAATGTTGGAATGAGGCAGGTTGTTAATTCAGCATTAAAAATGTCATATGAACATAGACATTTAACTAGGGGGATCTCCCTGTGAAACCTGGAATTATGCAATCGTAAATCAAGGGACTTCTATAAAATTAGAAGGAAGGCCTGGAACAGATCCTGCCCTAGAGCCACTACAGGGAGGAAAGTCCAGCCAACACTTTGAAATCTGAAATCCTGGCCTCCGGGACTGTGTGAGATAACAAATATTTTTTAAATCACTTAGTTTGTGGCTACAAGAGCTCTAGAAAGCTAACACGACATCTAGTGAGAACGAACTCGTGAGTGCACCAAACAGAATGTACAAGAATGCTCATAATAACCCACACTGGAAACATGCCCAGTGTAGGTCCACAGTAAAATGAACAAACCATGGCATACTCACACAATGAAAAACTACACATGATACAATACAATCTCACAAATACCACCCGGGAAAAGAGCCAGACATAAATGAACACATGTGGGATGACGGTGTTTACAGATAGTCCAAACGTAAGGTCCATCTCGGATGTCAGAAGTCATGTTATCACTGTGGGAGACAGTGACAGGCAGAGCGGGGAGGAAGACTCCTGCACTTCTAACCCACTGCTCCATCTAGGTGGCCATGATGCTTGACTGAGTTCTAGCTTTGGCAGATAACAAGTTAATTAGGAAGGTATCCTGAAGAATAAAAATAAAGCTGGAGGAATCACAATTCCAGATTTCAAGACATACTACAGGGCAGTGGTCATCAAAACAATCTGCCACTGGTACAGAAACAAAGATCAACGGAACAGAATAGAAACCTGAGCAGTGAGCCCACACATGGATAGCAAACTCATCTTCAACAAGAGAACTTAAAAACTATCCAGGGAAAACAGTGGGGAAATGGGGAGGGAAGAAAGGGCCTATGGACCTGGGATTGGAGGAAGGCTGGATGGGGCTTTTCCCTTTATTTCTCCCCTGACCCCAGATACAAGGCGGAAAATGATGATATTAGTATGAAAACAACGGCATTACCCACTTTCCTGTAGCCCTTGACCCTTTGTATCTTAAGTAACTAAGTAAGATTATCAAAAAAATAAATATATAAAGTTAAAAGAATTTAGTGTAACAGAGAACAAACAGCTGATTAATTAGAGTTCTTCGCTGCCACCTGGCATTGTGGCACAGTACTTACGCCACTACTTGGGCTGTCTGCATTCTGTGTTAGAGTGTCTGACTCAAGTCGTGGCTGCTCCGCTTTGTCCCAAGTCCCCACTAATGCACACCCTGTGAGAAGCAGGCGATGATTCAGGAGATGGGCCCCTCACATCTGTGTAGGAGACCCAGGTGGCATTTCAGACTCCTGGTCTAGCACTAAGAACTGTGGGCATTTGAGGACTGAACCAATAGACGGAAGCTAGAGTTCTTTCCAATAAAAATGGGTTAGACACACTACCTGTCAGATTTTGATACAGCATCAAACAGGCACAATTACCTGAGGAGGTGGTTAAAATATTCCTCCCCTTTCCTATTAAACATCTGTGGCAGTTGATATTTTCTTAAGTACTTCAAACAACATATTGTAACTCATTCAATGTAGAATCAGCTAAGAATCCAGATGTATCCCATTACAAACATAAAGTTGCAAAAATGTAAACAATGTCACTTATCTTGAACATGTTTCATTTCAAAATGTTGTTTTATAACACATAAAGGCTTATCGCTGCTGTACTTATTTGAGAGGCAGAAAGAGCACAACAAAGAGAGCTCCCTCCTCTGGGTTCACTCCCAAAATGCCAACGAAGCCTGGGGCTTGACAACGCCCACAGCAGGAACACGCCCACCTGGACTGCAGGAATCCAGTCACACAAGCCATCACCTGCGTGTCCAAGGCCTTGGCGGGAAGCTGGAGTCAGGAATCAAACCCAGACACACCTATGCTGCGTGCGTGGGCATCTTCATCACCGGGCCACATGCTCACTCCCTAATACTTCTCTTTAAATCTGTAAAGCAAACATTTCCTGTTAGTTTTCCATGGTAAATACCAATGGACACGGCTCCCATAAACAAAAGCTTTCTGGGTTCTTCAATAATTTTTAAGACAATATAAGGAACTCTCCTGATTAAAATTTTTTGAGAATCACTGCATGGCAGACATTCCAACTCATGTCCAGATGTTGTCAGCACTGTACAGAAAATCTACAAGATGAACCCAGCACACACTGTGCCAGAAGCTACCAGAGACCACAGAATTACACATTAAAAAAAAAAATAGGCATTAACACAAAGGAGCCCTTCCTCCACCCACTCAAATAAAATGGCGTAATTGGAGCATCAAGTGGGAACAAGAGTTGGAACTGACTAAAATGCATTACATGCATAACCAGACATGAATTCCCAGTTTCAAAATAATCGCCCACCACCACCACAAAGACCCCCGGGTCACCTGTCCACGCAGAGGGTGGAACACGGGCAGAGGACGCAGTACCCAGTAACCCGGGAAGCATGAGGGGCCGGGGCCAAGCCGGCTCTTCCCGAGCCTCACAAGGACTGCCTTCTGAGGACATGCTGCTCAGGGGTTTCAGAAACTCCCACCAAGCTCACCTCCTGGACAGAACTGGATTCTTCCATCAATCTGTTGACTCTGAGATTTAACCATCTGCCCAAGACTGGGAGACAAATTGTGTCCAAATTACAGCAGGCATCAACAGATTCCTCTGAAAACCGGTGAAGGCCTAAAATTTGCCCAGTTGTTCTTGTACAAGTTTTCAGAAAAAAAAATTGATAATGGGTATATTTTCATAACTCCAAATACAGGGGGAAAATGCCATTAGAAAAACACTACAACCCCTAACAGATGCAACATCAACATTCCATGGACGCTAAACTTCATGAGAAACAAAATAATTGATGGACCAAATTGACCTGTGGCTGGGTTAATCTTAATGTCCTTGAGAACAAGTAACTCTTCATGCTTCTGATCAGGAAAGAAAAACAAAGTACACAGGCCATTTGTGAACTATTGCCCAAAGCAATCAAGCCTCAAGTATCGATTTAAGGGAAATCTGTGGAAGAGTTACCATTAAAAAGTAATCACAGAATGCAGAAAAGGTACAGAATAACCAATTCTGCAGAAATGACAAGAAAAGTGTTCTGATCTCAAAGGATTGACTCATAAGGCAGACTTCAGAAAATACTAAGTAAAAGCAATGCTGGATCCTTACTTGAACCAATCAATGGCACGGGGCATTTCTGAGACAATACTGATTAGATATTGGGTGGTTTTGTTAGGTATGATAAAGCGTTTTTCTGATACACATAGGTGTGTGCTTTCCAAATTTAAAACATTCCAAGAGGAAAAGAATAACGGGATGCATCAATTTCACCACAAATTCTGAGTATCACAGAATATAGGTAAGGGTACAAGGGGCTTGCTGAATAATTTCAATTTTGTTCCTGTTGGAAAGTTATCTGTAATAGGGGCTGGTGTGGTGACTCAATTGGCTCATCCAACATTTGCAAGCACTTGGATCCCATTTAGGTGCCAGTTCATATTCCATCCACTTCACTTCCCATCCAGCTCCCTGCTTATGGCCTGGGAAAGCAGCAGAGGATGGCCCAAATGCCTTGGGACCCTACACCTGTGTGGGAGACACAGAGGAGGCTCCTGGCTCCTGGCTTTGGATTGACTCAGCTCCAGCTATTGAAGCCATTTGGGGCATGCACCAGATGGAAGATCTTTCTCTATAAATCTGCCTTTCCAACAAAAATAGACAAATCATTTTTTAAAGGTATCTGTATTAACAAAGTCAAACAATACCTACAGACACTTATACAGATAGCAGGGCACACAAAATGAGTACAAGTCCTGCACTTTTGTGACCCTGGCCAGAAAATAAGAGTGAAAAAGGGACTGTGCAAGACCACTGAACAATCCCGGCACTGCAATGACTCCAGGGAGAGGATCCTCTGGAATCACCAGGGAGCTGGAGGGAGGGTGTTTCCTCAGACAAACAGGGAATACAGGCCCTTGCTCTGGATTTTCTTTGCTCACCTACCACAGACTGACTTTTCAACCCTCAGATTCACTGGGAACAGAACAGAAACACCCCAAATGCCTCCAAGGTGTAAAAAGACTAGTATATCTGTTGCATTCTGTAATCTGAAAGCACAATTTAAAAGACAGAAAGATGCACGAGCACTTAGAATACAGGCACGCATGCCAAGAGCAATGGAGTACTTTTAATGCAAGAGTCTTTTCAAAGAACAAAAACACTTCGTAGAAAAGGGACAGTCTCCATGTTTTCCTTAAATCACAATAGATTTAAGTCATAAATTGAAGATACAGCTGCAATATGAAACATTCAATAATACTAAATGTCCTATTATAGACCAAACTAATGCTGCTGCATTTGGTATACAGAAAGATTTTAGCCATTTAGCCTATGAAGACACTCCAGAAGACACAAGGATAAAAAATCCTAAGAAAATGAGAAAAACTCGTAAGAAAAACTCATAAATGAGTACACAATCTACATGGGAACACAGGAAACTAGAAGTTTGAGTTTCTACTGAGTGAAATCAAATGCTGAGGCTGAGTGGTAAGAACCTTATCAAGCTCTTGACTAATCAAAAGCAGCGGGCACCCTCACGTCCCGGGAGCCACACAGAAGCCTCACCTCTTCCCAGATCATCCCAGTATAAGTTGATATTTGTTCTTTTCATTTTGTATGACGGTCAAGAAGGCAACTATTAAAGTGATTCAATCACAAGAGAGTGAAATAAAAGCACTTTATTTTAAATTTGCAATGTGTATGGATTATCTCCCAATAAACATTTCATTCCTCTCTTTTTGAGGATTATCGTTTCAACTACATATCCTGAAACATATCTATGGACTATCAGTTATTACATGTAGTGCCAAGCTTCAGCCTACGTGCTACTCGGTCCGTTAAGCCAATCTGAAAAAAAAAGTTTACCAAAGAGAAATTAATTTTTAGTAATGAATTTGAAATATGAAATGTGTTTTGCGTTTCAACATTTAAATTTTTTATATCTAGCACTGCTTCTAAGGTCCACGTAAAACACGCTTTACCTAGTTTTTTAAAAATGCAAAAAGCTAGGGAGGGCCCATTATCAAATAATTACTTCTCTTCAAAATTAACTATATAGTGAAACAATCTTCAGCCAGGCCACGCCTAGCTGTACCACTGATGCAAAATAACCTGCCACCATTTTACTAGAAGGCAATATTTACATTACATCCACATTTTGTTCAAATTAAAGTTCATTAAATATAAGGCCTGAATATATCTGTGTATTGTCTTAGTTTTTTCAGAATATAAAAATGAAATATTTTGCAAGACAGAGCTCCCAGCTTCTGGCTTCAGCTGGCCCAGCCCCAGGAACTGCAGTCCTGCGGGGACTGACCCAGCAGATGAGAATTCTCTTGCTCACGCTCACAATCTATCTCTGAAAACTTCTGCCTTTCAAATGAGGACATCTTTTTTATTAAATCTTCTATATTTTGCTTAGAAATCTTTAAAATGCTATGCTTACAAAATTTCAAGCAGTAATCAATTTGATAAAACATGCCAAAACCTTTCTCATGTTTTCCTGTTCTCCTCTGCTCACTAATTTTTGGGGTACCAATTTTCCTCCCCTTTCAAAGAGAAATTCCTGTACAATACTGGTACCTGCCATTTTCATTCGATTCAATTTGAACATTCAAATCAATCTCATCTCTAAAGCAATCTGAATTCAATAAACTGATCGAACAGCAGCAGATTTCAAAACTTTGTTTAAAAACGTATTCTAGTATACCCCAAGGGCTATACATGATGATAAAGATCAATGTGTAAAACACTAAACAGTCAATACTTCTTTGAGGGGCTCACACTTTCATCTAAACCCAGGCTGTCAACTTCAAACAGCTAAAGTAAGTATAAGAAACACCAGTCTCTATGAGCCCTAACCTAACACGGCATAAAAACTATTAAATGCTGGCAAGTTTTCTCTGCTGCTAATCTATTTTCTATCAGGCTCCCACCATCATAAACTGGAACTCCTTCTATAAAGTCTGCAGTAGAAAATCTCCAGAAATCTACCTCTAATGTGCACATCCTTCCCTCCCCAACCCCACCCCTGATGTACTCAATTTCTTTCCCAAAGTAGATGTTCCATAAATATTACAATATTAAGGACTAAATTTTAATGAATACAAATCAGAGGAAATGAAGGAACATTAACTCCCATTCAAATCTCTCTTTTAAAAAAAGTCTGTTTCCAAGTTATAATTTTAACTTTCCCTATGATTCTCTTTAAAAAGGATGAACACAAAAATCACTCTGCTAATGACTTTATTCATGAATCTATAATGGAACTCAAAATAGCAAAGACATGAAAAATTTTCAGATGAATATTTATCAACCAAATACATCAGAGAATACATCTATTTTTCATATAACAAAATGCCTAAAAATGCACATGTGGGAATATAAACATTCTCCACTTTGTGAAGCTTACAATGAAGAAATATTTAACAGTTTGCCAGAAAGGCTCACAACACAAATATACAATTTGAAAGAAATCAAATGTGATGGATAAAATAACCATTTTATGGCTATCGTAAGGGCAAAGTGTTACATTCATACTGAAAATCATCAAAAACTTCAAATGCTGAATCACCATCCCGAAAGCGTTACTGTTCTCCAGTCCACCCCTCGCACACCACACTCCAACATTCCCAGTGACACTATAAATACTTCAAAATGTTAAAAGTCCTTTCATTCAGATTATTTCATACAAGTCAAAAATTTCATAGCTAAATTAGGCTTTTCATGATTATAGAGGATTAGACAGTTTTTCATTGCTTTAAACGTAATCTTTGGTTTGTAGCTGCTCCGTTCTTTTTTTAGCTGGATGGTTGTGGCTGGTTAAATATTCATAGAACCAGCATGCCAGTTGCATCTCACTTGACATAAAATCAGGACGGGGTCTAAGGACTATGAATGGCACACATCGAGACGAGGTCCCTGGAAGCCCCAACTGCTGCGGCCAGGGCTGCAGTAAACCAGCATTGCCGAGGAGCGACTGGCCGCCTCCATCATCGACCTCTGTCAACTCCTTAACTGCGCGAGTCACTGAGAAGTCGTTAGCTGGAAAACACCAGTCACCTGAAACGAAGGCACATGGGTGCCAGTCTGCAGATCTGACCACCTCACCTGCGTAGGCAAGCACAGGTGTGACCACACCCTGCATGATACCCACGGCTCATGTTAAAGGTTGAACACCACCACTTCCTGGGACAACTCCAGGCCAGCAGATGGACAGAAACCTCCTGGAGATCTAAACTGGCGGACGGTTTTCCAGAATGACAAGAAGCTGGAGGTTGCAGAAGCAGCCCTTGTCCTCCAACGAAAGATAACGAATCAAGAGAGCCAATGGATGCAATAAACACGAGAAACTGCAAGAAGTCACAAAGTTGAATCTCAGAAAGGCCACGTCCCATTTCATACTGCAAGGCTGCTGAGTTCTCTCTCTCCCTGAATAATTAAATGTAAATGTCTTTTGGCAATGGCAGCATTCAAATCCCACAAGAAATTAAGTAATGGCCTCTTAAGGAGCACCTCCATTGGCACAAATTGTAAAATCTGCTGGGGAGAATCAGAGTTAAGCGCAGTGCTCAAAAGTTCATTCACATGCTGCAGGTGCTGGAAAACAGGACTGGGAAGGTCCTGATAACCAACACACAGCAGAACTGCGCAGGTCCTCAGGGGCTCAGAGGAGGTGGGGCAACAAAACGTGACGAACCTGAAGCAGCTGTGAAGAACAAAAATCAAACCAGCCATAAATCTCGTTAAACAGGAAAGTATCGGCAAAACCATAACATCTCCTGCCTGAAGCTGCTGTAGCGAATGCAGAAGACAGTCCAAAAATAACCGCTGGTAAGTGGGGTCTCCATCATGAAGCAAGGAACAGCTGAAAGTCACGAGTTCAGCTGACTCCAAGAGGCAAATTTCCATGGGCACGTGCATTTTGATATCCCAGAGAGCGGGCAAGCCCGCGAGCAGGCACTTTGTTGGGTTGCTGGCTTCCGCAACCTGCTCATCCTGAAGGCACCTGATGAGGCTGAACACCTCAGAAAGCACCAGGTCGCCAGAAAAAAGGTGGCAAGAACAGCAATACTGCTGTTTGGGCCTGGGACCCAGAGCCCAAGCGCCTCCTAATGACTTCTCAATTGCTTCATTGAGAGTCTTCAAGACTTCACCGTCGCAGAAAGCGGAACATTTGACCTTCGGCAGTTTCTTGCCTTCTAAAACAGTCCAGGAGTGACACTCAAGGTTGGAAGCTGTCCCTTCCAACAGAGAGCTCTGCCCGGGCTGGTACACGGCGTGCTCTTCTGCCCAGCTATTCAAGTACCCTTTGGCCACTTTCTCCTTCCACGAAAGGGTTTCCAGCATCTTCCTTTCATTGTAAGTTTTGAAATTTCTGTTCCTCTGCCCAAACCACTTTGTATTTGTACTACAACCAATATTAGATTTTTTTACTAACCGGTTATTTTTGGAAAGAGGTTTCAGTTGACATTGCTGCATGAAATATTGCACAGCACAATCCCTTAGATTATTCAGTTTCTCTTGCTCCTCTTTTTCCATGCACTCAAACAGACGGATGTTTTGGGAAATAGTCTCCAGCTGATATCTATGAAAGAAAGTACAACATTCTTCATGTCTTTTAAGGAAGGACTTGGGAATTGCATGATGGGGAAAGAGAGCTTTCCTGGTCATTCCGGTCCCAAAATTCAGCGTCATCTTTGATAACACAGGAGAGATGGCTTCTCTTCCCTTGTAGCGGAGACACACCACATAGACTTCTGAGTTCCCTGCCTTGCTAGTTGCAGGTTTGAAAACATGGACTTGGTCAAATGAACAGTTCAGCAGGTACATCAGGTTGATGGAGCAATGTTCAAACAAAGTAAACATCTTCAGGACAAAAGAGCCACCATTTCCAAGAGTGGTCAGAGCGGTGACAGCTTCACAGTAATGCAAAGAGGAGACCAGGGCCTCCTGCTCACCTGGGTTCCCTTGGCAGTCAAAACTCCCATCCGCAGTGACCAGGTGCACGGTCGCCATGTTGCTTACAAAATGCTGCAGTCCGGTCAGGTACTTTGGGGTCATGATGTCACCAGTGTTATCGGGACCAAAGTACCACCAACGCAATGTATTCGCAATTAGTCGGTCATCCATAATCATCATCAGATTGTCATTTGCCTCATGGTACGGATTTAGGGTATTTGCTACCCAACTCCATTCACAGGGGAACTGGTAGGACTTTAAATAGTGATTGAGGCTAGCGATGAAAGCCCCAGGAGCTTCACAGAGGTGCACAGAATTCAGTTTTTGGTTCTGAAAAGCTTCCTGCGGAATGAGTGGAAAGTTGCACAAAATCTCATGGAACTTACACCACGCCTGGGTGCAGAGCTCGGCATTCGCAGCTTTCCTCACGTGAGAGATGATCTTCCCCGCTTTGTTTGTGAAGGCTGTGTGCTCGTGCCACTCATCCAGCTTCTTATCACTCAATAGGTTTTTCACTTCATTTAGGGAACGTTTCAGATCAAGAAACACAGTCAGTTCTGAGTGGTCACAGGTGAAAATCTCTTGCGGACTTGGCAGCTGCCACTCACCATTGAGTGGCTTGCTGTAAGGGAAGTTCTTGGTGAACAGTTCAGAAATGTCAGCAAGTACCTCTGGGCTAAAAGCCTCTGGCTCTGCCATCTGCTGAACTGGGGGCTTTCTGCACTTACTCATTTTCAAGCCAAATTAAAATCTAGAGAGAAAAACACACAATTAAACGAAACAAACAGATGAATAAGTCAAGTCCCATCAGAGCAAATTTACTCGTTTTTGTGACACACCCCTTAAAATGCCGGGAGCTGACAGCAGCACAAGCTCTTACAGAATGACCCAATGTGCAACGAAGCCAGAGCAAAGGCTCTGCTAGTCAACAGAACTGAGTTCAAATCCCAGCTCTGCTACTTGCAGCTTGGTAAACGGCCTTGGGCAAATCGTTTTGTATCCTAGGATTCAGTTTCCTACTTAAAGACAAACCTTTGTTCAGAGGATAAAACACAGCGGCACATACACAGCACACACTACAGAATGTCAGTGAATGGCAGCTACTACTATCGTACCAATAACCCATCAAATCCTTCCCCGTGGTTCTCTGCCCATGGCTGGCACACCAACCGCCTGGTCTCAAACACACACATCCAGAGATCCATCTCTGAACAGCTCTACAAAATAAATGGCTTTTAACTTTTTTTCAGTTCCTTTCATACCTTGCCTGCTTCCGGGAAGATTCTGCACATGAACCCGCTACTGGTCCTGCTACCAGGCCTTTGTGTCAACAACCACTCTACTTACTACCAGGACCGCTAACCTTGCATATTTCACTCTTCAAACAAAGCACACCTTTCGGTAGTACTAACTGTTGCAGGCTGATCAAACCTAACCCAGAAATGAATTGGAGGCAGGCTCTTAGAAGCTCAGGAGTCTGTTCACCTGCTGGCACCAACCAGTGGACTGCTCCATTCCATGATATGTGGAAGAGCGGAGCAGTCCTGATGAGCCATGTTCAAGGATTCTTAAGCAATCAACTAACAGAGCACTGGCACAGGAAGCAAATCAATCAACCAAGCTTACATCAGTGCACAATACAAATGATCCAATCAACTGTAGGAGCATGGAATACAGATACCCAGTTTAAGCATTATGCATTTTAAACTATCCAATCAGTAAGAGTCACATCTCACCTAATAATGAACAACAGAACCAGGGGAAAAGGTATTCCATTCACAGAAAACAATGTGGGATAATTAGCCTACTTCCTGATTTTTAAAAGGAAAGCAAGATCTCATCCTGCAATCAGGTACCATCCTGTGATAAGCACTGTCACTCCCCTTCCAGGACTTTCCAAGAACCCAAGGTTATGGCAAAGGTCAGGTTATGGACAAGTTCCAGAAATGTTTCAGAAGACCTAGTCTGTTTCCTATTTTTGTCTGTGCTGTCACACCAATCACCCAAATAGGCCTGAACTATACTCATCGTTTTGTAAACTGCTAGAACTGAATTCTTCCCCTCCTGCTTGATGCACCACTAGTCCACCTGGCATGTCACTGAACTCCCACTATTCCTTCTTGCTCCTAAAACTCCGTAATATGCTCTGGTAGTCTAACTGTGAAATGAAACAGTATTTTTATTAAAGACATAAGCAAATATTCCACATTTTCTCCTAGACAGGAAGGATTCAGTTCATGAATTCTGTACTTACAGGGCATACCAATCCCTTTTTTAAAAATCTCAGTTTGCTAAATGTGTAAACACTAGCAGATGTTTGAGAGATGAACATGAGCTGTGAGCACAGCTGTCCTTGTACTGAAGGTGTCCGAGTCCCAGATCCCAGCACCTGGGGTTAAGTCCTGGCTGCACTCCCAGGTCCAGCCTCCTGCTAACGGGGACCCCAAGAGGTAACCCAGTCCCTGCCACCACGTGGGAAACTTGGGCTGTGATTCTGGCTCTTGGCGTCACTCTGGCCTTTGTGGGGATCTGAGAAATGAATCTGCAGATTTGTTAGTCTTGCTCTGCCTCTCAAACTTTTAAAACACTTTTTAAAATGCACTACTGCCATAGTACAATATCCAAATGACTTCATTCCAGCAGCCTTTGCGTCTACGTTACTTTACCACATTTCATCATTTTGTGTTTATGTACAACAGTGTTCACATGACCAATGTGTACACTCTTTGAAGTAACAGGTGTAAGTATTAGTACTTAATATTGTTTAGTAATAACAAGGTATTACTACTTAGTACTTATTACTTAGTAATAATACTATGCTTGCCAATTTATGGACAAATTACAAGTAAAAAGCTCCTGCTCACAGTCACAATTACCCAAGAGCATCTTTTCCTTTCTTGCCTTTGGGGTTTTCGTTTCATTTTCAGTTTAGTAGCTATGCTCTTAGACAATTCTGAAGGCAAAAAAGCACTTCTGCGTTAACTGAAATCCTAAACAAAGGAAAGTAACAGGAACTTGTCTGAGTTCACACTGCTCACACTGGACACTACCCACACGTCTGGAGCTCCACCGTGGTTTGGAAGACGCTGGGTTTCAGTCACTAACTTCCTGTATCAACTCCTGGTTATGGGTACTCTGTGACATCTTTCCTTAGCTAATACACCATCACCTTCAGCCGAAGACAACCGAGGCCATTCCAACACTCCCTGTTGATTACAGATCTCATCAATGTTCCAGCCACACACCATCCCCACCTGGCGCAGTCCGAAGGCCCCCCAGTAGGCCACTCCCTCTGCCTGGGGCAGGCACCTGCCTAACTCTCTCACCTGCCAGGGTCAGCCACGTGAAGCCCACCCTTACTGGCTGACTTCTACAGCATCTTGCATTTCCTCGCTAGAGGCATTCCCTTCCTCCCCACACTCATTTCCCCTCTAACCTAGTTTCTTTGCGTTCACTGAAGCGTGTGGTTTACAGGATATGGGGGGGGGAGGGGAAGGACATGTTCCAGTGATGTGATGTTCTGTTCCTTAAGCACCATGCCGAGAGCTCTGCGGCATCATAATGGGGGGAGGGGGGGAGTCATTCTGATATTACAGACTCCAGTGTGAAAAGTTACACCGTTCCCTGCCCCAAGACACAAAGAGGACACTTGTAGAATTCCTGAGCCGAACAGGAAGCCCTCATAGGTGTCACACCTCCGGTTAGCCCTCAGAAAGAGTTAGAAGTGTTTTTGGATAACTTCTGCTTCCAGCAACCGGGAAAATGACAGGAGGTGTCTAGTCTCCAGGGCTGCAGGCGAGTCGCAGCCGAGCAGTCGGGTTCCCGCCGGGTGTGGAGCAAGCTCAGGTCCCGCTCCCGTCTCGCCCTCGGAGAAGTGGAAGGAGGCCCGGGCTCTCACGCCGGCCTGGGGGACCTTGGCTCACGACCACCGGCACGCCCACCGTCTCCGTGGGCGCTCCCCTTCCCGCCCCCGCCTCCCCAGGAATGCTTCCCACGGTGTTCGTCACTCTACGTCCTCGGCACACCCAGCCCCAGCACAGGGAGATGGCCGAGCCAGGAGGCCGGGAAGGCCGCTCCTCCGGGCACCCGGACGCACCTGCGGGTCACGCTTCGGCCGAAAGCCCCGACGCGGCTGCCCGAGAGCCCTGCCAGTGCCACCGCGCACGCGCCTCCGCGGAGGGGATGGCGTCACGACGTCCACGTGACGCAGCCCCGCGTCCTCCCGCCGGATACAGGAAGTCGAAGGGTCAGTCCCCCTCCCA